>NC_138737.1:18973805-19226305 GCF_965113295.1 Leuciscus leuciscus
AATTTAAGGGGGCAAATGTTGTCCATTACTGAAAAAGGTGACTGTAGAGGGCTTAAAGTAATACAGAGGTCACTTACAAAGTTATGTTAAAGATACAAACAAAGAGGGATTCAAACAAACAACATATAATAAGGTAGAATTTACAGACTGTGAGCTGAGGAGTAATATTCAGAGAAAAAAAAATGTTATTTAAATTATTTTTTTATTTTTTTGAAATGTTTTTTTGAGAAGGGTGGATGCTTGACAGATGTCTTAAGGAAGAGCATTCCACAACCTGGGAGTCACAACGCTTAAAGACCTGGCTCCCATGATTACCAAACTATTGAAACTGACTGAATATAGCACAGCCCCACCTAAGATATTTTTCACCAGCCGCCACTAATTAAACCACTTATAGGCAAAATTCGCTAAATACACGTCGCTAACACTTACACGCACATTTATAATTGTTAATATCTGCAAACAAAACCTGTTGCATGCCACTTTTAAAACGTTACATTATTCCCCTACAGATATGGCCGGAGTCCAAATAAATGATGATGCAGCGGTGAAGTTCAATGACTGTGCAGAATGAGATCACCCAGCTTTCATTTGAACTGAGGACAGCCCAGCTCTTCAATGCTATAGGCTACTTGAAGCTAAGCCATAGTCCCACCTTACCCTTTTCCATAATGATATTTTAATAATTTATCTAACGAATAGATATATATTTATAGAGAGAGCTTTTTTTTGTGCTATATAGGCTAATTAATATTTTTTACATTGTAAATACTTATTATATTTGTTTACAGATCATTCAACCTCATTAGAAGCACTACAATTTATGTTAGGATTCAGGAACATGAATCATTGAGACAATCATGAAAATTTCAGACTCAAACAAGGGGATTATATACATGAGGGCAAACAAAGGATATGATGAGCACACAGGTCCTCCTTCGATTGGGCAATTCAGGATGCGACCTACCCTCTGTCTCAGTGGGAAGAGAGCTGCATCTACTCATTTCGTAAAGGTGCGTGGAGCTAGAAACAGTCTGAATGGTAGGATTGTATATTGGTAAGCCACCCCCTCGAACGTGAATCTCAAGAGCGTTCTGTGACTGTGACAATCCCCAGGGCAAATTTGCGTGAGGATTTGTGTTATAGTTAACATTCTGAAAGGCCGTCTCATGAAGGCGTGATTCAGAGGCCACCATCCTTCTTGGGGACGAGGAAGTAGCACCTGAAAAAGCCTGACTCGCTGCGTTCCAAGGGAATTTTCTCCATGGCGCATTTTTTCCAGCAAAGACTGTACTCCGGCTCTGAGGACATGAGAACTGACATCTGGGACTGATGTGTGCATCATGCCCATGAAGTGGGGTGGTCTGTGAGCGAATTGGAGCGAGTAACCTCGTTCTATTATCCTCAAAATCCAACTCAACACTGGCCTGCCATGCCCTGAGTCCAGTGGCAAATGGTTGAAGAATTACAGGCTGCGTCTCGCATTGAGGCACAAGAACAGCAAATGGTACTGCATTTAGAGGAGGATGAATGTTCTTTTTGTGAGAATGTAAACATTTGATTTGGTTCGCTATAACAGCGAGAAGAGGTTAGGGCGCGCAACTGGTGGGGCAGACCCAGCTCTGGCTTTCTCTGTCCGTTCGCTTCATTGCGATTATACGTGCACAGAACGCAAGCCTTAGGACCTCAGACCAGCTCTTTTCTGTTAAGGAAATCAGCAAGAAGGGAAGGCTGTTTCCAAGCGAGGTTGGTCCACTGAATGGTGGCTGCCTTCATCTTGGTGAAAATCCCGAGATGCCAAGTCCACTTAGGTGGTGAGCTCCTCTGAAGTGAGTGTGGGCTCCCACCTAGGCGTTGACACAGAGTGCTTCGCTGACAGATATTCTAGAGTTGGGGGCTGGGCGACACCTATAGTCGAACCGCTGCTTCTCGTGGGCTCCCTTCTCATGAAGCCAGTTTCACTTGAGGCCGGTTCGAATTGCCCTCACCACTACTGCTGGACCACCGTTGAGTCCAGCGGCCGCTCGGCTCCACAGCGAAAAAACAACTGGTGCATGCGTCCACTTCCATGTTTATACCCGCGCTGCGGATTGGTAATCACGCACGCCAAGCTTGCTTGATTAAATAGTAGTACGAAGAAGACAGGCTCCCTAAGCGTGATCCCCATTCAGTTGATGTTGACTACATCCTCCGTTCCCGTTGCATACGCAACCAGGACGTTTCATTTCAACAAAAAAATATTAAGCAACACTACTGTTTTCAACATTGCTAATAAGAAAACAGTGAATAGTGAGATTTTTTTTTAAATGTTTTTGAAAGAAATCTCTTTTACTCACCAAGGCTGCATCTATTTGATCAAAAATACAGTAAAAACAGTGGTATTGTGAATCATTATTACAATTTATTGTAATAAGAAAAAATATTATTACAACTAATTGTTTTTTTATTTTGATATATTTTAAATGGTAATTCATTCCTGTGATGGTAAAGCAGAATTTTCAGCATTCATTACTCCAGTCTTCAGTTTCACAGTGTCCAAACTTCAAACACTCCAAACTTCTGAATGGTAGAGAAGTGTCCAGAGGCTGTCAAGCTCCAAAAAGCACTGTACCGTGAAAAAGTCAATCAGACCGTATTCCAAGTGCTTATGCTTTCATTTTTATTTCATTTAATTGTTAAAGGTGCTGTATGTAACGTTTTGACTATACTAAATCACAAAAATACCATAATATGTTTAAGATATTTAGGAAACATACTAAGTTCACATACAAGAAAGTTATTCTACTTTGAAATATGCGTTCCGTGTTGGAATATCCGTATTTTTTTTTTTTTTTTTGCCAGCTGGCGGAAAACACAGCGTATTGTAGCCACGGAAGCCAGCAAAGAAACTAGGTCAAAGATCGCAGATTCTACCTGACCTAAAAAGCCTCGGCATCCATCCAAAAAGCTCTATGTCCAGAGGCATATTAAAACGTGGATTGATCATCTCATGAATTTACAGTGTAATTGCTTGTCGCCTTCCATTGTCCATTGTGCTCGTTCCTGTTGTGTGCTCTCAAACTGGCAAGCCGTGTGAGCGTCGAGTCTGAGGAGAAGGGGGCGGAGGGAAACAACCCTCTCCGATATTTTGAATTTGGACAGCAGTACCCATTTCAAACAATAGCTGTGAATATTACATACTGCACATTTAATTCTTAATGAGTCAGTCAGGAAATAAATATATACATATACATGTCAATCAGGATACAGTGCTGCCATGTGAGGTGGTGGGAGGGCCTTCCTCATCTGTCTTATGGAGGGAAGATGGAGGTGCAGTCCCACTTCACAATGGCAGGCACGTTTGTAAACAGCAGCATTTAATCCTGGCCTTAATTTATTGGATCTCAAAGTGCCACCAACTGAATTCAATTTCTGCCTGCACACAGAGAGAGGTCTGCACACTGACCTTGCTGTCAGAGGGCTCTTTGCGTATTGCGACAGTCCAGCTGTCCGACGCTGGCCGTTACTATTCCAGTGTATCTAATCAGGCAGGATCAGAACACTTTTACTTTCTTTGGGTTGCACTAAAGAGACATAATGACATTTTCACCAACCTCCTACATGACTAATTCTGCCTTCTTTGTCCTTATTTATCCTGTCAGTTGGGCCCTCGATCAGCCCTGGCCCCTTTAATGTGACAGTGGTCACAGGTCAGAGGGCAGTGTTGAGTTGTGAGAGCACAGGCATACCTGCTCCTCAGGTGAGCTGGAAAAGGAACGGCTCACCCCTCAATATGGATCTTCAGTCTGGAGATCCATGGAGATCCATATCCATAAATGTCTTTACTGTCACTTTTGATTTAATTTACTGCATCCTTGATAAATAAAACTATTATTTCTTAAAAGATAAAATTACATTTTACTGACCCCAAATATTTGAATGGTAGTGTATGTAATGAATTTATGCACATTGTGGTTGTGTATGTACGGAGAAGCTAATATATATAATAGGTATATAATAGCTAATAGCTAATAGCTATATAGGGCATGTGCGGAGCAGCTCGCTGGGGTTTTTACAGACATTTTCAACCTGTCTCTTGCCCAAGCAGCTGTACCAACATGCTTTAAATGCACTTCCATTGTGCCAGTGCCAAAACACTCCAGCCCGAAGTGCCTTAACGACTACCGCCCTGTAGCACTCACACCCATCGTAATGAAGTGCTTTGAGCGGCTGGTCCTGGCACACCTAAAAGACTCTCTTCCCTATAGTGCCCTATAATAGCTAATAGGGCATGTGCGGAGCAGCTCGCTGGGGTTTTTACAGACATTTTCAACCTGTCTCTTGCCCAAGCAGCTGTACCAACATGCTTTAAATGCACTTCCATTGTGCCAGTGCCAAAACACTCCAGCCCGAAGTGCCTTAACGACTACCGCCCTGTAGCACTCACACCCATCGTAATGAAGTGCTTTGAGCGGCTGGTCCTGGCACACCTAAAAGACTCTCTTCCATCCACATTGGACTCACACCAGTTTGCCTACCGTAGCAATAGGAGCACAGAGGATGCAGTTTCCATGGCACTGCACTCTGTGCTCACACATCTGGACAATAAGAACACTTATGCACGCATGCTGTTTGTTGACTTCAGCTCAGCATTCAACACTGTCATCCCAACTAAGTTAATAGCCAAACTTGGAGACCTGGGCATCAACACCTCCATGTGCAACTGGATTTTGGACTTTTTGACCAACAGACCCCAGAATGTTCGATCAGGCTCCAACTGCTCCACGTCCATCACACTCAACACTGGTGTACCACAGGGCTGTGTGCTAAGCCCGTTTCTCTACTCCCTCTTCACCTCTGACTGCAAGCCTGTGCACGGATCTAATTCCATCGTCAAGTTTGCGGACGACACTACGGTGATTGGTCTCATCAGCAACAACGATGAGACTGCCTATAGGGAGGAGATCAAGCACCTGGCCACATGGTGCACTGAAAATAACCAGCTCCTCAACACCACCAAAACGAAGGAGCTCATCGTGGACTTCAGGAAAGTGTCAAGAGGCACACACGACACCATCCACATCAATGGAATGGCTGTTGAGCGTGTCTCCAGTTTCAAGTTCCTGGGGACCCACATCTCGGCGGACATGACCTGGACAACCAACACCTCCAGCCTGGTCAAGAAGGCTCACCAGCGCCTTTTCTTCCTGAGGACACTGAGGAAGAATCAGCTTTCCTCCACTATCCTGGTGAACTTCTATCGCTGTGCAATAGAAAGCATCCTGACCAACTGTGCTACAGTGTGGTATGGGAGCTGTTCTGTTGCAGAGCGCAAGGCACTGCAGCGGGTGGTGAAAACCGCCCAGCGCATCACTGGGACTCCACTACCTGCCATCGAGCACATCCAGAGGAAACGCTGTCTGCATCGAGCTCGCAGCATCCTTAAGGACTCCTCTCACCCAGCCCACAGACTGTTTTCTCTCCTGCCCTCCGGCAGGCGTTTCAGGTGCCTCCGGACCAGGACCAGCAGACTAAAGAACAGTTTTTTCCCCAGAGCTGTCTCTTTATTAAACTCTAACCCTCATTGATCCCACTCCCCTCATATACCGATTGACTCTCCTCTCCCTCCTCACACCTGCCTCCATTTTGTTATTTGCAATACTATAATGTTCATTTGCACTGCTGACTGTTATTACAGAAACAACTGTTTACATATGCATCTTGCACTACTACCTTGACTGGAATATGCTCAATTTGCACTGCCGACTGTTTATTTACAGTACCGACTGTTTACATATACATTTGCAATACCATACTTTAACTGTAATATGCAATTACTTCCACTGCACTTTCACTCGGATAGCTTCTGTCCAAACTTTATTTGCACTACTTTAAATCCATTGTTATACTGCTCATTTTAGCCTAACTTATACATATATCTTTTTGTAAAATTCTGTTTATAGTAATAGCCATCTGTATATTATGCTCACATTCTGTTTATAGTAACACCCATCTGTATATATATATTCATAGTACATATCTATCTGTAAAATTCTGTTTATAGTAATAGCCATCTGTATATTATGCTCACATTCTGTTTATAGTAACACCCATCTGTATATATATTCAGTACATATCTATCTGTAAAAATTCTGTTTATAGTAATAGCCATCTGTATATTATGCTCACATTCTGCTTATAGTGACAGCCATCTGTATATATATTCATAGCACATATCTATCTGTAAAAATTCTGTTTATAGTAATAGCCATCTGTATATTATATTCAGTACATATCTAGCTGTAAATTCTGTTCACAGTAATAGTTATCTGTATATTATATTCATAGGACAAATCTATCTGTAAATTTTTGTTTATAATAGTATTCAACTCTATATTTATTCAGTACATATCCATGTTCTGCACTTATGGAACCACTGTATATCCTGCACTTGCTGCTATTGCACTTCTGGTTAGACCTAAACTGCATTTCGTTGCCTTGTACCTGTACTTGTGTAATGACAATAAAGTTGAATCTAATCTAATCTAATCTAATCTAATATATATAATAATAGAGCTAATATATTTTTTTTTTACACATTTTATACATTTAGCCTTATCTATCTTTAAAAGGGAACGCAAAAGGAAGTTATCAATGGCATTATAAAACAGGAAATATTAATGTTCATGAGCAGAAGGTCTAAGACAACATTCTGTCATTCCATTTTACATCACGTCATATTAATACTGTGAGGAAGAAATAAAGTGTGATGCATAGTAATAGAAGATAAGAATAATAGTAAAAGATCATCTGATAAACAAATGATCTAGCATGATATTTTAGTGTTGATAGTTTTAAGGTCATAGACTGACGGTGCTCTCCAATGGAGCTTTAAAGTTCTCTCGGGTCACTCTTGGAGATGCTGGGACGTATCAGTGTTTAACACAGAATTAAGCAGGAACAGCTATGTTCCACAACTGTGTTGTCAAGCAATCTGTCAACCATGTTGGTACAATGTTAAAATGCTTGAATAATATTTGAATGGCTTTTCAAGGTTTTAAATGCTTCTTGACCAGCTCACCACTGCAAATTCTGATAATAGAAATGTGTTTGAGAGATAAATGTGTGTTTTCCAGATTGGAGATTCAGGAGAGTGCAGATGTGTTGCTGAAAGTGAGGCAGGTACTGCGGAAAGAACAATATACCTGAAAGTACAAGGTAAATTATTTTATTACAGCCTATGTCATGTTTATCTTTATGCAAGCGACTCACCAGGGAAAAGCAACTGGAAATAGAAACCCCGATGGCCCACAGAACATGAATACACGTAGAGGGAGAATAACACGACCACACTTAAACATGTTTTTATAAAGCCTCAAAAACCTAACGCGCCTCAGTAATTGCTCCGAACAGGTGTGCTAAATGTCAAGATACAGCTCAGCGCCAGTGGGTGTTTCTTCCCATTTGAGGTACACAACCATATTATTAAGTTCATCAATATTATATATATATATTGTTGTTGTTGTTGTTGAGTAATTCATGTTCTGTACTGTTGCAGTCCCAGGAGGCTACTCAAACTGGGAGGAGTGGGGCCCGTGCAGTGTCACCTGTGGACAAGGCATCCAGGAACGAATCAGATTCTGTTACAACCCACCACCAGCCAATGGCGGCCTATTATGTGAGGGTCCAAACGTGGATTCCAGGAAATGTCAGGCCATAATAAACCATGTACTTCTACATAGACTGCTACAGGAACTATGCATTTTTGTAGGCCAAAACCCAGAAACGATTTAGCATTTTAGCCCAGTCCGGTTTTATTGTCCTAAAGTCAGTGGGTTTTTGGCTAAATGCCTAAAAACAAGGTCTGTGTTTAACACATTCTCAAGTAATCACATTTTCACATTTTATTCTACGATGCATCGGTAATACCCTACTTGTGATTTTGCATAAGGCGGTTGCTAACAAGTGGTTAAATGGGACAGTTGTCATTAAGAACATCATCAGTAGTTTTCACAGCCTTGTTGTGTTTATAATCACCCTCTTGCAAACTATTCAAAGATCTCTACGGGGTGAAGAGACTGGTCATGAGTTGCAGGATATCACAAGCACACAGATGGTGAGGCAATGGAGGAACTTCCTGACCAAAGTCAATAACAAAACTAGTCTCTATAGCTTTATGGTGAATGAATGGAGGAAGCCAGAATACAGAGAAAAGCTACAGGAGAAGATTCTATATGCAACTGTGATTGACAAATGTTACAGAATCACATATCAAGACAGTGAGGAGGTGTCAACTCTTCAATGTCAACAAGAAGAAGCAGATGGACGACTACTTCTCCATGCCGCCCATGCCGCAAGAGAGGGATACCAATCTATAGTTATCTGTTCAGAAGACACAGATGTCTTTATCATGTCTTTAGCATTCTGTGACAAGATTGAGGCCCCATTGTTCCTGAAGTGTGGCACAAGAACCCGTACAAGGCTGGTAGATATCAGGAAGGTTGCAGCCACTGTTGGCATGGACACTTGTCGGGCTCTCATTGGGTTGCATGCCTACACAGGATGTGACACTGTAAGCGCTTTTGCAGGCAAAGGGAAGACAAGGGCACTTACACTCCTGATGAACAACAAAGAAACACAATACACATTCTTGAAGTTGGGCCTCTCACCAGAACTGAGACACAAACTGGAGGCATTTACATGTGTCCTCTATGCCCCAAAAGCATCAACCACCATGATCAACAAGCTCAGGTACCACCTTTTCTGTGCAAAGAAAGGTGAAATCGAGAGTCATCCACTCCCACCGTAAAAGGATAGCTTGAGGCAACACACACTGTGAGCTAACTATCAGGCTGGTATTTGGAAAAGATGTTTAGAAAAGGACCCACAAGTGCCAAGCCCTGTTGGCAGAGGATGGAAGATGGAGACAGAGGAGGAAGGTGAACAGTTGGTGCTGCACTGGATGGAAGGCCAGCCAGCACCTGAAGCTATCCGGGATCTACTCGCCTACAGCTGCACAACATTTTTTTCACTCCCACAATGTATTTGTCTTGCAAATGGCCTCAGGTGCACAGACATGGGTAAACTGACAGAGTGTGAAAACCAGGTGACCTGTGTAGAAAGTTCAGATGAAGACGAGGACGACATGGAAAATGATGATGATTAGATAATAAAATAATGGACATCAACATACAAACCAGTCTTTGATTAAATATATTCACTTTACAACCTGTTTCTTTATTGACTTTTACAACTAATAGGTCTCCATCCTATTTTTCCATTCTATTCACTCTATTCTATTTTGAAGACTTGTGCTGGCTGGCACTGCTATCGTGATTTTTCTAATACTAGGGGTGTATACCTTGCCAAAAAACAATGATAGCATTTCTCCCCCCGATGATACTGATCAACCCCCCTGGCTCATGGACTACTGGTGATGAAAATTACTCATAAATTAAAAAAAAAAAAAAAATAGACGAAATAGTAACAGTAGCCTACCTTTATGGTATGGAAACATTGTCATGTATCCTAGGATGTATTCTGTACAGAGGTACGAAAAATGAACAAGCAAAATTCGGTACAACAAGATGGAAAAACAATACAGGTTCCTGAGTAATATAACTCTTGTACTGCACGTAATTTGAAGCCAAATAGCCTTTAGGAATCTGTGACTCATTCATCTGATGCAACAGCCCTTCAGTTCCTTAGATTGAAAAGTACACAATGCACATTCAAGCTAAGGCGCTATGTTTGACATAATCAATGTTTGACATAATCAGTTGCCAATCAGCGAGCTCAAATCTTGTCATCTCTAGTAGAGATTTTGAATGGCAAATTGAATGGCAAGATTTTGAATGGGCAATTTTATCTCTAGTAGAGATGGGCGAAGCAGACATAAAGGGAAGCAGTGTGCGCGAGCCTGCGAGGCTTCTTTCGGAGCTGGTACACTACAAAGGTCTGGCTAGCTGGATGCGGTCATGCTAATGCCTTATTTTGCTTTCCAATTTTACTTTTTAAAACAACGGGGACAGATCCAGCAAGGACAGAAGTGAGGGATATGAAGCACCTGTCTGAGAAAGTAACTAAACAGTTTAAGTTCAATTTCAAATACAAAATTTGTGCAATGTTTGTTTTTGTGTAAGAATACCTCAACCTTTTAAAATTGGCATTAAATAATTACTGACTTTTTCACAGAGCACTGGTATCCTGCAGTTTGTATTGTGTTTGGGTGGTTAATAATAATAATAATAATTATAATAATAATAATAATAATAATAATGATTTTTATTTATATAGTGCCTTTCCAACACCCAAGGTCGCTTTACAAAGATGGGTTAAGGCAGTGGCTCTCAAACTGGGGTACGTGAGGTAACAGAATATGGCAAGCTGTTTTAACTTTTATTAATTTCCAGGATATGAATTCTTGATATCAACAATTCAATTTTCACTAGTTCAAATTATAATTATTGATATCAGGAATTGGATTTATACTAGTAACAATGGCAATTTTTGATATCAACAATTACTTTTTTACTAATTAAAATGCTCATTCTAGATATCAAGAATTGAATTTCAACTAGTAAAAACTGTAATTCTTGATATCTGTAATTGTATTTTCACTAGTGAAATGTCTATGGCAAGCCGTTTTAGCTTAAATTGTACCCAGCGTTACTCGTCGTAATTGCATTTTTACTAGTAAGAATTCAATTAGAGAGCTCTACAATTCAATTCTTACTAGTAGCAATTACATTTAGAGAGCTCTCCAATTCAATTATTACTAGTAAGAATTACAATTATAGAGCTCTCTAATTCAATTATTACTAGTAAGAATTACAATTACAGAGCTCTCTAATTCAATTCTTACTAGTAACAATTACAATTAGAGAGCTCTACAAATGAATTTTTACTAGTCGTATGTCTCCATTGACTTCCATTCATTTTTAATTACGGAGCTCTACAATTGAATTGTTACTAGTAAGAATTACAATTAGAGAGCTCTACAATTGCATTCTTACTAGTAAGAATTTAATTAGAGAGCTCTACATTTGAATTGTTACTAGTAAGAATTACAATTAGAGAGCTCTCTAATTCAATTATTACTAGTAACAATTACAATTAGAGAGCTCTCTAATTAAATTCTTACTAGTAAGAATGCAATTACAGAGCTCTCTAATTGAATTTTTACTAGTAAAAATATGAATTAAAGATATGTATAATTGCAGAGCTCTGTAATTGAATTAAAGAGCTCTGCAATTACATTCTTACTAGTAACAACTGAATTAGAGAGCTCTCTAATTGGAATTGTTACTAGTAATAATTGGATTAGAGAGCTCTCTATTTAAATTGTTACTAGTAAGAATTGAATTAAAGAGCTCTGCAATTGCATTCTTACTAGTAACAATTCAATTGTAGAGCTCTCTAATTGTAATTCTTACTAGTAACAATTCCATTGTACAGCTCCGTAATTAAAAATGAATGGAAGTCAATGGAGACATATGACTTGTAAAAATTCATTTGTAGAGCTCTCTAATTGGAATTGTTACTAGTAAGAACTGAATTAGAGAGCTCTGTATTAGTAATTCTTACTAGTAATAATTTAATTAGAGAGCTCTCTAATTGTAATTGTTACTAGTAATAATTGAATTGGAGAGCTCTCTAATTGTAATTGCTACTAGTAAGAATTGAATTGTAGAGCTCTCTAATTGAATTCTTACTAGTAAAAATGCAATTACGACGAGTAACGCTGGGTACAATTTAAGCTAAAACGGCTTGCCATAAATGTCACCATAGGCTATGGCATATGGCAAGCCGTTTTAGCTTAAATTGTACCCAGCGTTACTCGTCGTAATTGCATTTTTACTAGTAAGAATTCAATTAGAGTATGGCAAGCCGTTTTAGCTTAAATTGTACCCAGCGTTACTCGTCGTAATTGCATTTTTACTAGTAAGAATTCAATTAGAGAGCTCTACAATTCAATTCTTACTAGTAGCAATTACAATTAGAGAGCTCTCCAATTAAATTATTACTAGTAAGAATTACTATTACAGAGCTCTCTAATTCAGTTCTTACTAGTAACAATTCCAATTAGAGAGCTCTACAAATTAATTTTTACAAGTCATATGTCTCCATTGACTTCCATTCATTTTTAATTACGGAGCTGTACAATGGAATTGTTACTAGTAAGAATTACAATTAGAGAGCTCTACAATTGAATTGTTACTAGTAAGAATGCAATTGCAGAGCTCTTTAATTCAATTCTTACTAGTAACAATTTAAATAGAGAGCTCTCTAATCCAATTATTACTAGTAACAATTCCAATTAGAGAGCTCTCTAATTCAGTTGTTACTAGTAAGAATGTAATTGCAGAGCTCTTTAATTCAATTACAGAGCTCTGCAATTATACATATCTTTAATTCATATTTTTACTAGTAAAAATTCAATTAGAGAGCTCTGTAATTGCATTCTTACTAGTAAGAATTTAATTAGAGAGCTCTCTAATTGTAATTGTTACTAGTAATAATTGAATTAGAGAGCTCTCTAATTGTAATTCTTACTAGTAACAATTCAAATGTAGAGCTCTCTAATTGTAATTCTTACTAGTAACAATTCAATTGTAGAGCTCTCTAATTGTAATTCTTACCAGTAACAATTCAATTGTAGAGCTCCGTAATTAAAAATGAATGGAAGTCAATGGAGACATACGACTAGTAAAAATTCATTTGTAGAGCTCTCTAATTGTAATTGTTACTAGTAAGAATTGAATTAGAGAGCTCTGTAATTGTAATTCTTACTAGTAATAATTGAATTAGAGAGCTCTATAATTGTAATTGTTACTAGTAATAATTGAATTGGAGAGCTCTCTAAATGTAATTGCTACTAGTAAGAATTGAATTGTAGAGCTCTCTAATTGAATTCTTACTAGTAAAAATGCAATTACGACGAGTAACGCTGGGTACAATTTAAGCTAAAACGGCTTGCCATATTAGAGAGCTCTACAATTCAATTCTTACTAGTAGCAATTACAATTAGAGAGCTCTCCAATTCAATTATTACTAGTAAGAATTACAATTACAGAGCTCTCTAATTCAATTCTTACTAGTAACAATTACAATTACAGAGCTCTCTAATTCAATTCTTACTAGTAACAATTACAATTAGAGAGCTCTACAAATGAATTTTTACTAGTCGTATGTCTCCATTGACTTCCATTCATTTTTAATTACGGAGCTCTACAATTGAATTGTTACTAGTAAGAATTACAATTAGAGAGCTCTACAATTGAATTGTTACTAGTAAGAATTACAATTAGAGAGCTCTCTAATTCAATTATTACTAGTAACAATTACAATTAGAGAGCTCTCTAATTAAATTCTTACTAGTAAGAATGCAATTACAGAGCTCTCTAATTGAATTTTTACTAGTAAAAATATGAATTAAAGATATGTATAATTGCAGAGCTCTGTAATTGAATTAAAGAGCTCTGCAATTACATTCTTACTAGTAACAACTGAATTAGAGAGCTCTCCAATTGGAATTGTTACTAGTAATAATTGGATTAGAGAGCTCTCTATTTAAATTGTTACTAGTAAGAATTGAATTAAAGAGCTCTGCAATTGCATTCTTACTAGTAACAATTCAATTGGAGAGCTCTCTAATTGTAATTCTTACTAGTAACAATTCCATTGTACAGCTCCGTAATTAAAAATGAATGGAAGTCAATGGAGACATATGACTTGTAAAAATTCATTTGTAGAGCTCTCTAATTGGAATTGTTACTAGTAAGAACTGAATTAGAGAGCTCTGTAATTGTAATTCTTACTAGTAGTAATTGAATTGGAGAGCTCTCTAATTGTAATTGCTACTAGTAAGAATTGAATTGTAGAGCTCTCTAATTGAATTCTTACTAGTAAAAATACAATTACGACGAGTAACGCTGGGTACAATTTAAGCTAAAACGGCTTGCCATATTAAATTCATATTTTTACTAGTAAAAATTCAATTAGAGAGCTCTGTAATTGCATTCTTACTAGTAAGAATTTAATTAGAGAGCTCTCTAATTGTAATTGTTACTAGTAATAATTGAATTAGAGAGCTCTCTAATTGTAATTCTTACTAGTAACAATTCAATTGTAGAGCTCTCTAATTGTAATTCTTACTAGTAACAATTCAATTGTAGAGCTCTCTAATTGTAATTCTTACTAGTAAGAATTCAATTGTAGAGCTCCGTAATTAAAAATGAATGGAAGTCAATGGAGACATACGACTAGTAAAAATTCATTTGTAGAGCTCTCTAATTGTAATTGTTACTAGTAAGAATTGACTTAGAGAGCTCTGTAATTGTAATTCTTACTAGTAATAATTGAATTAGAGAGCTCTCTATTTAAATTGTTACTAGTAAGAATTGAATTAAAGAGCTCTGCAATTGCATTCTTACTAGTAACAATTCAATTGTAGAGCTCTCTAATTGTAATTCTTACTAGTAACAATTCCATTGTACAGCTCCGTAATTAAAAATGAATGGAAGTCAATGGAGACATATGACTTGTAAAAATTCATTTGTAGAGCTCTCTAATTGGAATTGTTACTAGTAATAATTGGATTAGAGAGCTCTGTAATTGTAATTCTTACTAGTAATAATTGAATTAGAGAGCTCTGTAATTGTAATTCTTACTAGTAGTAAGTGAATTGGAGAGCTCTCTAATTGTAATTGCTACTAGTAAGAATTGAATTGTAGAGCTCTCTAATTGAATTCTTACTAGTAAAAATGCAATTACGACGAGTAACGCTGGGTACAATTTAAGCTAAAACGGCTTGCCATAGTACTAGTACTTAATGGAATAGATACTAGTATCTAAAAAATAAGTACTAGCATGAAAATAGTATTAGTAGGTTTTAAGGATTAAATGTTAAAACGACTTGCCATAGTATGGACGGCCACTGGAGAGTTCAATTAAAAATCTTACTAGTAAAATAAAAAATCTTACTAGTAACATTTGGAATAAATACTAGTGTCTAATAAATAGGCACTAGTATCTTCTGAATAAGTACTAGTAGCTAATTAATAAGTACTAGTATCTAATTAATAGGTACTAGTATCAAATGAATAAGTACTTGTAGCTAATGAATAAGGACTAGTATCTATTTAATAGGTACTATTATCTAATGATTTAGTACTAGTATTTATTGAATAAATAGTAGTATCTAGTAATAGGTACTAGTATCTAAAAAATAAGTACTAGTACCTAATAACTAACTATTAGTATCTAATGTAAGAATTGAGAAATTAGGAGATGCTGAACAGTCTGGTTGAAGAGCGACCAGACGCTGAGAGGACAAAGGACCTCTCTGGAAATTAACATTTGAACTCCTCCTCGTGCACTTTTGAGACAAAAGTCTCACCTCAGAGTCATCCTAATCTACATCTCTTTCCCTCATCCCCCTCTCCTTCTCCCCCATGCGAAGATCACCAAGGACTCGCCCAAGAATATATGGTTTAATGTGAATGATTAACATTGAATATTATACATATTTAGTATCATTTGAAATGTCTCATTGCGACTGGTACAAATGTCTCATTCCCAAATAAGTAAAACAAAAGGTAATAAGGTTTTTAAGAATTTAGGGATAACTGGCACACAAGGAGGGGTTGGTCTCTAGACAAATGGTCTCCCTACACCCAAAGGTGTAACCTCTGAATGCAAATTTCCATTGTTAGTACATGTTTCCTTGTGAAAGAGGTCTGTCTATATAATGGAATGTAGCAAAGGGTTCGGGGCCTTTTTGTAACTCAAGTTGGCCCGTGATGCTAAGAGTAACTCTTACTTAAGAGTAAACTCTTAGCATCATGTATCTTAATATTGGGTCGGGGCCTTCTGTTACTCAGATGACCCCATGATGTTGAAGGACCTCAAAGAGTTCAGCATCATGTATTTTAATGTTGGGTTCGCATCTCTTCTCCTTATTCCAGAGCATTTGATGTCTTGTATCGATTATCTTTGAACTGATTATGAAATTGGCATGAAACATTTACCTGACATAATAAATTGTTACATTTGACTATTCTAACCGACTTTGCCATTATTTTCATTAAAGAGTTAAAAGGAATAGTCAAACATTCGCTCACATTTAATGATGCACAGATATCCTTAAAAAACTTTTTCATTTATGGAGTCAGATGAAATAATGAGAAAATACATATTCAAATGTATTGCATTTAATCAAAAAATACTTTGCCTTGAGAAAAGGACAGTAACACGTAAAGACCTTCTGCGCTGGTTGGATGCCGGTTTTGGGCCGATCGAGCGTGAGCCTTACAAAAGTGGTGACCTGGCGACGTGATCTCGCAACACAGGCGAGCAATGTCCATTCCAGCAAAGTATTTGGATTTAAAAATCAACATGAGGTTTGAACATCTTCTCTTTCTTCCGGCGTTGTGGTAAGTCAATTCTTTTTGCCTTTTTAGAAGTGCTGAGACAAAATCAGCCATTGTTGTATTGGCTTTGTTGAAACACTAGCAACACTTGATGAGAATGAGCAAACAACAGAAAGAAAATTCTAAGTTTGTAAACGATCGGAAAACATGTAATTGGATAAACGAAAAGACAAGTCGATGCATCTGTTTATGAAAAGCAAGGTTGAGTAAAACAGGATGATGTGATGGTTCATGTTTGAAATGATTCTGTTTGGATTTTCAAATTTGTAGTTGTGCTTAACACATTGTGCTCATAGAACACACTTTATAGTTGTTTTTGCAACTAAAATGTGCACATAGGCTAGTTAAGTTTATTCTTTAAAACACATGATTGCTTTACTGTAAGTGTTGTATGAAACACTTAGGTAAAAGGTTGTAGATGCCATGCATGCTAGGCCATGTATCTTGTGTAAACTGGATTAAATATTAAGTGTGTTTATGTTTAATTTGTTTGTCTCCTTGGTGGAAACTCTGCTATTTTTGATATAGCTGCAGTAAAACCATAACAGGAGCATAGGATTGCCATGTGGCTACAATATAAATCACAAGACAATGAAATCTAAAAAGAGAAACAGTAACGTGCATCTCATCAATCCTGAAACAAAAACCTTTTCATATTCAACATTCCAGAGAACGCAGTAACTCTGAACTTTGAACGGAAATTATAAATTGTTACGTTTGAATTCATTCTGAATTACTCCGCAATTATTTTTCCCAAGTAGAAACGGATTCGTATATTTCCACAAGTTTGTGTCAGAGATTAGTGACGACTAATACCTGGTATCAAATTCAAGTGTGCTTGGATGAGGAGACAAGTTATTTCACGTCTAGAATCAGCGAATGGTGTATGATCAACCTAGATTTTGGTGAGCCTAATTACCTCTGTTCTAATTTAATGTTTCTTTAGATAAGTGGAATGCCACGAGCTTGGCCAAACCAAAGCCATTTTAAGAAAAGTAAAGTTGATCGACTAACGTCTTCTAATGGTGGTCGTCTTGTACTCTACTAAAGTAAAACGATTGAATTAAGTTCCTGAGGAGGCATTCAAGGGGGTTATTTAAGTATCTTTGATTGTGTACGTGTGAATATGGCAAATCCCAGATATTTAGCCAATTACCTCTGTTTTGATGACTGGGACTGGCGAAATTGTGACGTGAGGCCTTGTGAGAAAAAGGTACCTCAGAGCGATATAGTTTCCTGATCTTAGCGGGTAAAATATAAAGTAAAGAGTAAATAGAATAATCAAACGTTAAAATGGTCCCTCTGCCTTCATATAGACTTTAAAAAGACTAGATGAAACGAAAAGGCATTTGAAATCTAACAAAGAAAAAAGATAAACAGCGAATGTGCATCTTAGCCAAAAACCTTTTCATATTCAAATGTATTGACATGTATTCAAATGATAACGAGCAGAGATTTGACCATGCGTTTAGCATGTGCTGGCGGTTCATTGAGTGTTAACAACAACAGAGTCCCTCATTGGCTTTCAGCCTGACCTTTGTTGTACATACAAGGCACTGGCCAGTGCTGCTGTGACTACAGGGCCAAATCTAAAATAAATTGTCTTTTGAAAAATTAACACTTTAACAAAGAAGTTGTTCCAGTGACTCTTCAGAGACCAGAAGCAATATAATTTATTTTATATTCTTAAATATAATAGAATTGTATTATAACTCGAATTATAATATACATTATATTATAATCGCTAAGCAAGGAATTAATTGGAGAAGTGTGACAATTAATTGGTGTGCTACCCAGTGCAAAAAGGGGAGGGGTGTGCTTTTATTTTTTGCCTTCAAAAAACATGGTTATAAGTGTGGCACAGGTAATAGCAAACCAAATCATCCTTAACTGGGGTGCACCAACTAAAGCTGAATATGATCAGAGAAGTAAATTAAGGAGGGTGTGAATAGCTAACATCAGACAGAAGTACCACAGCCTTTTGCAGGTCACAAAAGATCTGCACTAACTAAATGTGTGAACGACACCATAGCAAATACTAAGCAGGCAACCCACAGATCTGGCTGTAATGAGAGCAACTTGAAGTAAAGCCATGAGCATTGACCCACTGGAACTCATGACACTACGAGTGATAAAAACTCTGATTAATCTCTAATGCTCATATGACACAGCAGACTGTGAAGGCTGAACTGCAAGAGCAGCTTCAGGTGTCACACAATGCACCGAAACAACAGCAATAATTCAGACCTGGTCAATGAAACTCGGTTTCATGTGACAACTGGAATTAAAATTGCAATGGACATGATAATGGAGCAAGTAAAATAATTCCACATGTTTGAATTTGAAGTTGTTGAAAACATCAGAATTAACTGTGGTTCTCTCTGCATTTGTTTTTGTCTCAGGTTTACTTCTGCAAAGTCCTCGGAGGACGGATGCCAGGATGGGCTGGACCCCACCTGGATCAAAGCCAGGGCAGCGGAATTGTTAGAACATAACCTGAGACTCGGGAGATGGGTGAAAAGACACTTCAAGAGGCCGTTCACACCTCACAGTAGTAAATCACTGCATAAATATGGGCTCCCAGTATAGAACTGGAACTAAATTTGCAACACAATTGTTATAGATTATATTCCACCCATCTCCTAGACATGAACACTGAACACACACCTCCATCACTACACCCTCACAGCATCATCACCTGGAATAGATCAAATCTATCCAGGCTAAACACTACACATCATTAGAAGATAAAGATGACATAGGGCCCAATTTTAATGATCTGAAACGCAAGTATCAAGCGCAAAATGCAAGTAACTCTGTGGGCGGGTCTTGGGCGCTGTTGCTATTATACCGGTGTGATAAATTACTCTTGCGCCCGACGCAAATCTAAAATGGGTTGGTCTGAAGTAGCTTCATTATTCATAGGTGTGGTTTGGGCGTAACGTGAAATAAACCAATCAGAGCGACACCTCACATTCCCTTTAAGAGCAGACGCGCTTTTTCCGTGGCGGATTGCTATTGTAACGGCGGATTTGCCAGGCGTGCGCCAGGAGCGGTTCACAGCCGAGGAGACCGACGTTCTCGTCAGGGCCGTAAAACACAGAGAAGTGACATTGGGGATGGAGAAACCCACCCAAATTAACTTCGGTTAAACAGGCGTACAATAATTTGGGTAAATGTGTAAGCTTGATGTATGCTTTTATAATAAATAAATTGTCTATCTATCTATCTATCTATCTATCTATCTATCTATCTATCTATCTATCTATCTATCTATCTATCATCTATCTATCTATCTATCTATCTATCGTAATAATGTATGATTTGCAAAAATGAAAACTGCTGCTTCTGTGTAGATGAGAGAATCAAAGTGAATGCCCGTTGTGCACACGCTACATTGATTATGGCCAAGCATGCGCCCTTAAAATAGCATATGAATAACATGCGCAACGCGCCACTGACTTTAAACAAGGTTTTTTCGGTCAGTGGCGGAATTGTTTTCTAAACCTGCAAAATAGCATGAGGGAATGTTTGCTCCGGAGCACGCCTCCTCTTTGCGCTGAAGTGCCCTGGGGAGCGCAAGTGTTTTTCCTAGTTTACCGACGTGCGTCTGTGGAGGGAAAAGTCCGCTGTGCGCAGGTGCAAAATAGGAATGATACATGCGTCGGTGTACAAAGTCAATTGCGCTGGGTGCAAGATAGGGCCTATAGAGTCCAAATAGTGTCACTTCACTAAAGATCTATTGTCCATCGTCACACTAACAGATCCAGATAGCTTCACACACATAGGAGGGTACAGCCGATCCCATGATCACGGTCTAACAGAGAGACACATAGCATACGCTATTCACAACACACTGCCAACTCATGGGAAAACACTGTAATATACATATGAATGGCTACAGTCACAAATCAATGATGCAAATTATAAAGCAGAGACAGACCTGCTATTAAATTTAAAAATGTTAAAACTCTGACTGTTATTAGAGTGGTTGGAAAATCAGAGGGCCCCTGATTTCTCAACATACCACTAATAACAGAAACATCATAAAAAACGGACAGATCTGAAGTGTGAGCGTTTCAATCAATTACCAAATTTACAATTTAACCCTGCCATTGACTGTGACTTAGCCAGC
The DNA here is from genome assembly GCF_965113295.1 of Leuciscus leuciscus. Taxonomy (NCBI): domain Eukaryota; kingdom Metazoa; phylum Chordata; class Actinopteri; order Cypriniformes; family Leuciscidae; genus Leuciscus; species Leuciscus leuciscus. Next base: position 18,994,353 of record NC_138737.1, read on the forward strand.
ACAAAACACACACACACACACACACACACACACACACACACACACACACACACACACACACACACACACACACACACACACACACACACACACACACACACACACACACACACACACACACACACACACACACACACACACACACACACACACACACACACACACACACACACACACACACACAAAACTGTTGCAATGAATGAACAATCTCCATTCTTGTATGCCTAAACATGTTCCAAGTCACTTCTTAGATCTGCATAGGTGGCTTGCATTGGAAGATTCATTAACAAACAAAGTGATTATTATATACATGCATTTCTTCCTAATTGTGATTGAATATTATTATTACTGTTATTACAAGATTTATTGATGCGTACCATCGATTTTATTATTTAGGTTACACCGACCTCTTGCTGCATTTCCTTTGAATAATTCAGAACAAGAATTGTTAAATTCCATTACCATTTAACATCATCACAGTGGTAGTGAATAATTCGATATTTAAAATGAGACCTTGAGAAACACTTGAGACCAGATGTACCATTCGCACTTGCTGACATAAACATGATATTTTATATTGAACATGACATGATTTTACTTTGTTGCATTATGTGTTCCTATGCATTTCCCTACGACTTTAAGTTCATAAGAGCTAAATCGTGAAGTAGACATTAAAAATGCTTTTCATGTGTCTCACACAAAGCAGTGTGGAACCAAGGAGAACCCCTTCATCCACTGAGGTCTGCCCAGACAACCACACCGCTGGAAGTGACAGGATTGGTCAAGAAGGGTCAGATTATCATCATGGGGAGGATGCCAGAGAAGCAGAAGTTTCTCCATGAAGGAATGACACGTCAACTGAACAAGTCACAAAGGTCCAGATTGACTCTACGAACTTTGCTCACATCACAGGATCACAGGAAGAAAACCTGAACACATTCATCCACCTGCTGGACTCAAACAACATACACCTGGTGAGACCAGGTGTTCTGCAGGTGAACACAGCCCTCTGCAAGCTTCTACAGATGCTAACATTGAAAAGACAATTTTTGGGTTACATCTCAAGGATTACAACAAACGTTTATCAGTGACTCCATAGGGACTCATTTGAATTTGACCCACGGAGTCAAGGAGGGAAAACTGTAAGAATTGAGAAATTAGGAGATGCCGGACAGTCTGGTTGAAGAGCGACCAGACGCTGAGAGGACAAAGGACCTCTCTGGAAATTAACATTTGAACTCCTCCTCGTGCACTTTTGAGACGAATGTCTCACCTCAGAGTTATCCTCAACAGTTTGACTCCACCCCAGGTCCAAATAGTGAGTCCTACATCGTTGCGTTCGTCTCGGCGGCACGAATGCGATGAGCCGAACTTTTTTATATGTTACGACTTTTTCAGGGTGAAGCCACAAAATGTACCCATCGGTACCATAATTCATAACTCATATTCGGTCTAAAAGTGTGAGGGAGTGTCGGACCAGGAAAAAAACACCTGATTCGTTGGCCTCGCGGGGCGTACTTTCCAGGCGTGTGAGACTCACAACTTTTAGAATTCCCTCAACGTTTTGGAAATCGCTCGGTGAGCTCACTGAGCCCTCTCTGGGATTCGCAAAACGTTGAGCGAGCACTCGTTCCCACCGAGTCTGGCATCGTAGCGTCTGGCCCACTCTCCTGAGAACATCGGTGTCTTCGATTTCGACGTACGCCTTGCGGGTCGATTTTTACGATGTTTTCGAGATTTTGGCCTTCACTCTAGGGAGAGAGTGACCGATCGGTGCAAGAGTAAATCCCGGGACGGGTCGCGTTTGACGTGGGATTTCTCGCTTGTCGAACGACGCACAGCAATGTGCTTGGGCTCGTTGCGAGCGGCAAAACACAAACTTTACAATGACATAAAGAATATGTATACTGGGTTTTTTATCTCCGAAAAACAGCCGTTTTTGTGCAGTGAGTGTCACGATCCAGTGGCAAGCCCATAATCGAGGTCAATTTGACCCCTGTTCTCTCGGGCTGCGAACAACGCACAATAGTGAGCTTTGGCTCATGTGTAACTGCAAAACACGAGCTTTCCGGTGATATAAGACTCACTTTGATTGGACTTTGTTTTAATGAACAATAAAGAAATTCCTACAGGCAGCTTTAGCAAAATGATTCACTGGCCTCATTACCTGAAACAGGCTCAACTATAACTCTTCTCTTTCCAGTAATGAACAAGACACAGTAAAGTCATTCATATTTCTGTAAACTACAAATAGTCACCTTTAATTTGATACAAAACAAATGAAAATAGCTTCAGATTTGACTGATTTACAGAGATTTTGGTGAAAACAGTTTCACAACAAAGCTTTGAATGACCTCGACAAGGGCTATTTGACCCCTATTCTCTCGAGCCACGAACAACGTACAACAGTGAGCTCACGCTCATGTGAAACTGCAAAACAGGAGCTTTCCGATGACATAAGACTCGCTCCGGTTGGACTTTGTTTTAATGAACAATAAAGAAAATTTTACAGGCGGCATTACCAAAGTGATTCACTGGCCTCATGCCCTGAAACAGGCCCAACTATAACTCTTCTCTTACAGTTTTTGAACAAGATGCAGTAAAATCATTAGGATATTTGTAAACTGTAAATACTCACCTTTAATTTGATACAAAACAAATGAAAATAGCTTCAGATTTGACTGTTTTACATCCATTTTCGAGATTTTGGCCTTCACTCTAGGGAGAGAGTGACCGATCGGTGCAAGAGTAAATCCCGGGACGGGTCGCGTTTGACGTGGGATTTCTCGCTTGTCGAACGACGCACAGCAATGTGCTTGGGCTCGTTGCGAGCGGCAAAACACAAACTTTACAATGACATAAAGAATATGTATACTGGGTTTTTTAACTCCGAAAAACAGCCGTTTTTGTGCAGTGAGTGTCACGATCCAGTGGCAAGCCCATAATCGAGGTCAATTTGACCCCTGTTCTCTCGGGCTGCGAACAACGCACAATAGTGAGCTTTGGCTCATGTGTAACTGCCAAACACGAGCTTTCCGGTGATATAAGACTCACTTTGATTGGACTTTGTTTTAATGAACAATAAAGAAATTCCTACATGCAGCTTTAGCAAAATGATTCACTGGCCTCATTACCTGAAACAGGCTCAACTATAACTCTTCTCTTTCCAGTAATGAACAAGACACAGTAAAGTCATTCATATTTCTGTAAACTACAAATAGTCACCTTTAATTTGATACAAAACAAATGAAAATAGCTTCAGATTTGACTGATTTACAGAGATTTTGGTGAAAACAGTTTCACAACAAAGCTTTGAATGACCTCGACAAGGGCTATTTGACCCCTGTTCTCTCGAGCCACGAACAACGTACAACAGTGAGCTCGAGCTCATGTGAAACTGCAAAACAGGAGCTTTCCGATGACATAAGACTCGCTCCGGTTGGACTTTGTTTTAATGAACAATAAAGAAAATTTTACAGGCGGCATTACCAAAGTGATTCACTGGCCTCATGCCCTGAAACAGGCCCAACTATAACTCTTCTCTTACAGTTTTTGAACAAGATGCAGTAAAATCATTAGGATATTTGTAAACTGCAAATACTCACCTTTAATTTGATACAAAACAAATGAAAATAGCTTCAGATTTGACTGTTTTACATCCATTTTCGAGATTTTGCCCTTCACTCTAGGGAGAGAGTGACCGATCGGTGCGAGAGTAAAACTCGTGACGGGTCGCGTTTGACGTGGAATTTATTGCTTGTCGAACGACGCACAACAACGTGCTTGGGCTCGTTGCGAGCGGCAAAATACAAACTTTACAATGACATAAAGAATATGTATACTGGGTTTTCGGACTCCGAAAAACAGCCGTTTTTGTGCAGTGATTGTCACGATCCAGTGGCAAGCCCATAATCGAGGCAAATTTGACCCCTGTTCTCTCGGGCCGCGAACAACGCACAATAGTGAGCTTTGGCTCATGTGAAACTGCAAAACATGAGCTTTCCGATGATATAAGACTCACTGCTGTTGGACTTTGTTTTAATGAACAATAAAGAAAATTGTTCAGGCGGCTTTACCAAACACCTGCAGCGATTCAAGGCCCTGAAACAGGCTCGACTGCACCTCTTCTCTTTCCTGTTATGAACAAGACAAAGTAAAGTCATTCATATTTCTGTAAACTACAAATACTCACCTTTAATTTGATACAAAACAAATGAAAATACCTTCAGATTTGGCTGATCTACAAAGATTTTTGTGAGAATATGTTCACAACAAAGCTTTGAATGACCTCGACAAGGGCTATTTGACCCCTGTTCTCTCGAGCCACGAACAACGTACAACAGTGAGCTCGAGCTCATGTGAAACTGCAAAACAGGAGCTTTCCGATGACATAAGACTCGCTCCGGTTGGACTTTGTTTTAATGAACAATAAAGACAATTTTACAGGCGGCATTACCAAAGTGATTCACTGGCCTCATGCCCTGAAACAGGCCCAACTATAACTCTTCTCTTACAGTTTTTGAACAAGATGCAGTAAAATCATTAGGATATTTGTAAACTGCAAATACTCACCTTTAATTTAATACAAAACAAATGAAAATAGCTTCAGATTTGACTGTTTTACAACCATTTTCGAGATTTTGAGCTTTCTCTTTGGGCTATATTAATGTGTTTGGGCTTGCATTTTTTTTCAGTCAGAGAGCTCCACTGTCCAACTGCTGCACTTGTGTAGCGATATTGTCCAACAGATCATCTATTTTATGTATTTATTTGGTTAATAGTTATAATGTAATTTTGAATACAAACGTACAAGTTCCTGGTCAGCGGTCAGGGGAACTTCTGCGACTTGTGAGGCAGCCGTTTTGTGTTCCTTCACCGCCACAGAACAGCCGTTCTGAATGCGGGTTCTCCCCTGCCATTCCTCAACCTGCAAACACACAGTTGTGCACATTCGATGACAGGTCTCACTAATAATCAAAAGGTACACACACATCTGTGAACCACAAGAGATCAGGAGGCATTGATGAAGTAAAAAAATAAAAAAGGTTACTAAAATAGACATCAGGGGTCAGAAGCATTCGGGGCCCCCCGAGACCCATCGGTACTGGCTCTTGTACCAGAGTCAAGCTAATCTACATCTCTTTCAGAAAATGGCTGTCCACCAATGTTTACCATCCAACCTGACAGAACTGGAGAGGATCTGCAAGGAGGAATGGCAGAGGATAACCAAATCCAGGTGTGAAAAACTTGTTGCATCTTTCCCAAAAAGACTCATGGCTGTATTAGATCAAAGGGTGCTTCTACTAAATACTGAGCAAAGGGTCTGAATACTTAGGACCATGTGATATTTCAGTTTTTCTTTTTTAATAAATGTGCAAAACTGTCAACAATTCTGTGTTTTTCTATCAATATGGGGTGCTGTGTGTACAATAATGAGAGAAAAAAAATGAACTTAAATGATTTTAGCAAATGGCTGCAATATAACAAAGAGTGAAAAATTTAAGGGGGTCTGAATACTTTCCGTACCCACTGTAATTGAATGTAGCAAAGGGTTCAGGGCCTTTTTTTAACTCAAGTTGGCCCGTGATGCTAAGAGTAACTCTTACTTAGGAGTAAACTCTTAGCATCATGTATCTTAATATTGGGTCGGGGCCTTCTGTAACTCAGATGAGCCCATGGTGTTGAAGGACCTCAAACAGTTCAGCATCATGTATTTTAATGTTGGGTTCGCATCTCTTCTCCTTATTCCAGAGCATTTGATGTTTTGTATCGATTATCTTTGAATTGATTATGAAATTGGCATGATACATTTACCTGACATAATAAATTGTTACATTTGTCTATTCTAACCGACTTTGGCATTATTTTCATTAAAGAGTTAAAAGGAATAGTCAAACATTCGCTCACATTTAATGATGCACAGATAGTATTAAAAACCTTTTCATTTATGGAGTCAGATGAAATAACGAGATATTACATATTCAAATGTATTGCATTTAATCAAAAAATACTTTGCCTTGAGAAAAGGACAGTAACATGTAAAGACCTTCCGCGCTGGTCAGATGCCAGTTTTGGGCCGATCGAGCTAATAAATCGATAAATACGTACTAGTCACAAAGTACTATTACACTAATAAATACGTACTAGTCACAATTGAAATACATACTAGTCAGAACTGAATAGTTCTGGACCAGCGGGCAGCATACTAGAGGCACGCAGCTCGCAAGTGGTTTTCTCTAGAATACCCTGTTCTCCTGTTATTTCAGTGTTGTATTTTAGTCAAGGTAAGGCCATCTTCGATTCTCTTGTTATTTTCTAATTTTAACTTCACATAATTCTGTATTTCAGTTAGACGCATTGGCACTTTAGAGAAATAGCCGCGAGTGAAACAAATATTTTTTTTTAGAGCAATCTAATTTGCACGTAACTTAAGCCCTTGCTCCTAGCACTTTCGATCTGACACATTTTCGCGTTATTGACTTAATTGCCCGAACAAAACAGCTGTACTCACTCAAGCGGTGAGAGCATTATCTGTATATCTGTGTAATTTGCACACTGTCACGGAAGCGTCAGCGGAAGCGTTCAGCTCTCGTGTTCAGCCTCCTCGTGTGAAGACCGACTCGGGCAAAGACCAGCGACTCTACCTGCGCGACTCCACCGAGCAAGGACACCAGAAAGGCACTTAACTATCTCCTCTTCCCTTTACTTATCTTATTGTTCACCTTAATCAACATGTGCTTTCAATACATTCCTGTTATCTCTCGGCAACGTCCTTTTATCACGCGCAATAGGCTGCGCAATACTGCCAATCTGCGGCCCATCCTCACATCCTCACTTACTCCTCTCTCTCTTTCCGTGGGTCTATGGAATTGTCAGTCAGCAGTCAATAAAGCTGACTTCATTCCAGCCTTTGCATCTCATTCTACTCTTAGTATCTTGGGCCTGACTGAGACCTGGATTCGTCCAGAAGACTCAGCAACCCCTGCTGCTCTCTCTAGCAATTTCTCCTTCTCCCACTCCCCTCGCCAGTCTGGGAGAGGTGGGGGTACAGGGCTTCTCGTTTCTAACAATTGCAAATACTCTGCGCTCTCTTCTCTATGTAACAACAACTCATTTGAATATCATGCTATTACACTTACAACTCCCAGTAAGATCCATATTGTAGTCATTTATCGCCCCCCAGGTCAGCTGGGTAACTTTGTAGATGAGCTGGATGTGCTGCTGTCCACTTTCCCTGAGGACGGCACCCCACTTCTAGTCTTCTGTGACTTCAACATTCATCTCGAAAAGCCACATGCAACAGACTTCACCTCTCTCCTAGCCTCTTTCGATCTCAAACGACTCATCACCGCAGGTACTCACAAATCAGGCAACCAACTGGACCTGGTTTACACACGCAACTGCACCACAGACAACATCTTGGTGAGACCTCTCCACGTTTCAGATCATTTCCTCATTACTTTCAGTCTACAACTCTCTACCCCTGCACCACCACCCCCACCACCAGTCACTTTCAGACGAAACCTGCGCTCACTTTCCCCCTCCCATCTTTCCTCTGCCGTGTCATCCTCTCTTCCCCCACCCTCACATTTCTCATCTCTGGATGTGAATACCGCAACGGACACCTTATGCTCCACTCTAATCTCTTCTCTAGACATTATCTGCCCTCTCTCCTCCAGGCCAGCACGCGCTACTCCCTCTAACCCCTGGTTATCTGAGGTTCTTCGGGAACACCGGACCGAACTCAGGGCAGCGGAGAGGAAATGGCACAAATCAAAAGACGCATCTGACCTGGGTATGTATCAATCTCTCCTCTCTTCCTTTTCTGTTGATGTTCATGCTGCAAAATCTTCATACTTCCACAACAAGATCAACAGCTCCTCCAACACACGATTACTCTTCAAGACATTCAACTCTCTCCTCTGTCCACCTCCACCACCACCCGCCTCCTCCTTAACTGCTGACGATTTTGCGAACTTCTTCACCAACAAAACAACAGCTATCAGCAGTCAGTTCTCAGCTCCACACACACAGGAACCCAGACCGACCCCTTCCACAGCCAATATCCCTCTGTCCTCCTTTTCTTCGCTAACCGAGGAAGAAGTATCTACACTTCTCCTCTCCAGTCACCCTACCACCTGCCCTCTTGACCCCATCCCCTCACACCTTCTACAAGCCATCTCTCCCACACTTCTACCATCACTCACACACATCATCAACTCATCCCTCCATACTGGCACCTTCCCTACAGCATTCAAGCAGGCTCGGGTTACTCCACTGCTCAAAAAACCAACGCTAAACACATCATTTGTAGAGAATTACAGACCTATCTCTCTCCTACCATTCATTGCGAAGACACTTGAAAGAGCTGTCTTCAACCAACTAACATCCTTCTTGTCTCTAAACAACCAGCTGGATGTCAACCAATCTGGCTTCAAGAAAGGGCATTCAACTGAGACTGCATTACTGTCAGTCACAGAAGCCCTACGGATCGCAAAAGCTGCTTCCAAATCTTCAGTCCTCATTCTCCTGGATCTGTCTGCTGCCTTCGACACTGTGAATCATCAGATCCTTCTGTCCACCCTCTCATCACTGGGCATCACAGGAACTTCACTCCACTGGTTTGAGTCCTATCTCACAGGTAGGTCCTTCAAGGTCGCATGGAGAGGTGAGGTATCCAGAGCACATCAGCTGACCACAGGTGTTCCCCAGGGTTCAGTTCTTGGTCCCCTCCTCTTCTCCATCTACACCACATCACTGGGACACATCATACAGGCACACGGTTTTTCCTACCACTGCTATGCTGATGACACGCAGCTCTTCCTCTCATTTCAACCAGATGATCCCACAGTAGCTGCGCGGGTCTCAAGCTGTCTGGCGGACATCTCCACATGGATGAAGGAACATCACCTGCAGCTCAACCTGGCAAAGACTGAGCTTCTCGTCCTCCCTGCCAATCCGTCTCTACAGCACGACTTCACCATCCAGCTAGAGTCATCATTAATCACCCCATCAAGATCGGTCAGAAATCTTGGAGTAACGTTTGATGACCAGCTGACCTTCACTGATCACATTTCAAAGACAGCTCGATCATGCAGGTTTGCACTGCACAACATCAGGAAGATCAGGCCTTTCCTAACTGAGCATGCAACACAACTTATCGTCCAGGCCCTGGTCATCTCTAGGCTCGACTACTGCAATGCTCTTCTGGCTGGACTTCCAGCATGTGCAACCAAACCCTTACAGATGATCCAGAATGCTGCAGCTCGTCTTGTCTTCAACGAGCCCAAGAGGGCCCACGTCACTCCTCTGTTCACCTCTCTGCACTGGCTACCTCTCGCTGCTCGCATCAAGTTCAAGGCACTGACGCTTGCTTACAGATCTATCACAGGCTCAGCTCCCTCCTACTTTCACTCGCTCCTACGAGTCTACATCCCTACCAGACACCTACGATCGGTCAACGAGCGACGTCTCGTGGTTCCATCACAGAAAGCCACAAAATCACTTTCCAGAACATTCTCATTCACAGTTCCATGCTGGTGGAACGCTCTCCCCACCCTCATCCGGAATGCAGAATCCCTGACAACATTCAAAAGACAGCTGAAAACCCATCTCTTCCGTGAGCACTTAACCTTAACCTAAAAAAAAAAAACCTTTCCCTTTGAAACATCACTTATCAGGCTTATGCTACTCTGAATAATACCTGAACTTGAGCACTTCTTGCGTTGTTGTTGCTTTTGCCTCTTTATGATGACTCGCTGAATTTTTGTCCTAATTTGTAAGTCGCTTTGGATAAAAGCGTCTGCTAAATGACTAAATGTAAATGTAAATGTAGTTGATATCTGAATGACAGATCCACATAGAAGTCAATGGCAAAAAACATTTTTTTGTTACTAGTAACAAAAGAATAGTTACTAGTCACTATTGAAATAAGTACTAGTATCTAATGAATAAGTACTAGTATCTAATAATAAATAGTAACTAATGAATAAGTACTAGTATCTAATGAATAAGTATTAGTACCAATTTAATAGGCACTAAAATCTAATGAATAAATACTAGTGTCTTTTTAATAGGTACTAGTATCTAATAAAAAAGAACTAGTATCTAATGAATAAGTACTAGTATCTTTAAAAAGGTACTAGTACCTAAAGTATAAGCACTAGTATCTAACAAATAGGCACTAGTACCTAAAGAATAAGCCCTAGTAGCTAATAAGTACTAGTTCTTAATGGAAAAGATACTAGCGCTTAAAAAATAAGTACTAGTAGCATGAAAATAGATACTAGTAGGTTTTAAGGATTAAATGTTAAAATGGCTTGCCATATTGCGTGTCCTGAGGCTTCCTACACTGTAAACTAAACACAGTAAAGAACAATGACATCGATTTTACCATATCAATCCGAGCGCGAGTCCGATGATGAAACATTGGAAGAATTCATTCAACCCGAACCTCTATCCCAAGGACGACTCGAGCAGGACGTTTGTCAGTGATCCACATATACTATTCAATTTGAGGTACATTATGAGATGTTGCAACTGTAATTCCTCACCATCAGCATTAACAAGTGCATGTCCATCAACAAACCGATTATTTTACTTATAGGCCTACTTATTTATTTACAGAGTATTTTTCTAATTTATTGTGGTGAACATGTGGAAACTATCAATAACAGTGCATACATTAGCCGAGGTCTAGCGTGAATGACTGATGTAACATAAACGTGGGTAAAACACGCATCTTGCTCCATGCTTAATCTTTACTCAAAGTAGTGAGAACGACAGACGATCTGCATTACCGGTAATATAAACAGTTCTACCAGAAAGACTCGGGAGATAAATTGATATAACAAGCGCATGTTTATTAACAGCCCAGCAAGCATAAATTTATAAAGTCCTTTGGCGTAGGCCCCGTCCTTAGTGCGCAATGCGAGGGTAGCGGAAGCTGCATATCCTGCCTGAAGACGAAGGCAGGGGCACAGCCGACCCCCTGGAGGTAAAGGAAGGGACCATCCTGGTGGTGGTGGGGAGGATGGAGGGAAAGGACCATCTTGGAGGTGGTTGGGGAGGATGGAGGTAATTGGCGCCGTCAGTATCTGCGAACTCAGACGAATGTAAGTACCATTCTTTTATACTGAGAGTGTTAACACATGATTGGTTAGAAGTGAGTTAATACATGACGCGCTGATTGAGGGTGTACTCACACTAGGCACGGTTGCCATGAACCGGGCCCGAGTACGATTGTCCCCCCTCCCCACTCCCCCTCTGGCCTGCACTCACATAGGGTTTCAGCATTCGTGCCGGAGCACGCTTACGTCATTATGGTGTGACGGTTTCGGGATAAACAGGAAGAGCGGCGCTCTCACTGAACACAATTGAGTCCATCGCTCTGTTTACTTTGTGGATAATTTTGAGTCGTTTGGTCCACGGTGGTCCACAGCCCTCTCACAGCCTGTTGTTAAACAGATCTATCGCCTTTGTGGCACGAACATTTTGACGTCACACGTCCTGTTCCGTGCTCCAGCACGGTTAGCGCTCACACTGCATGCGAACCGCGCCCGAGTCCAACTGAACCGTGCTCTGGCCCACCTCTTCCAAGCGGGCCAGGGCCGGCTAATCGAGCCGCGCCCGGGCACGGTTCGGAGCACTCACACTAGTCAAACGAACCGCGCTTTGGTGGTCAAACACACTCGGGCACGGTTCAAACTGGCTAGTGTGAGTACACCCTGAGTCTTCCTGGCAGAACTTAACGCTAAGCTTACATTTTTAGGTAATAGTGGACCACAACTGATCAGCAGAAGTATTTCAGTAAGACAGTAATAATGTGAGTTAGCCAGAAGCAGGATACCTACACAATATAAAACTCAAACCTAAGTATTTTGAACACCATCTTTCAAGAGCAAGCGGTTTGCGAATCCTGGATTGAACTCCGAGATTTGAGAAGCAGTCTGTCAGTAAAATAAAGGGAACACAGCAAAAGTTTAGGATTATACTGCTGTGATATCGTGGTAAAGATTAATTTTAACCACTGATTCTTCACATGCTCGTCCTTGGGCAGTGAAAAAAAATGGCTTTACCTCCACATTGTAGAACACAGTGTCTTTTCGGCATGATGCTATCCAGTATCCACAGGAATCAGCTGCAGGTTTGAGGCCGTTCAAGTTTTCCCTAGTGTCTGCGGGCAATATGCTAATGTTTCGTCTTGACGTCACAACGAAACGGCTTATGACTCAAACGATTCATTTAATTAACTCACAGTGCAATCTTTCATATCACAGTCACCAGTTTATTTATTTTTATTTTGCAAGATAATTTATTTGTCACAAGTACGCCTTTTGAACACACTCTTGTGTTGGGCAGGCAGCAACAATTCATGTATCATTAGGTATGTTGCTATAAACATTAATTTTACTAACTTGCTGTTGCTTTGCCATGAGTAGCTGGTTGACATAAAAGAGAAAAAAAGATTTGAACGTCATGTGACTGGGTTTATATTAAGTGAAAACTTCAATAGGCCTACAGTTAGGCCTATTTGAAAATATAACATTTCAATACAGTTAAAGGCTTTATTTAGAATTAATACAAACATTTCAACTGGAAACCTTCAGAAGACCCGACAGCTTCAACGTCTGGTCAACGTTCGGTATCAGTTCTTGCTCAAAGTCCCAGACTCTTTTGTCTACAAACAGTTGGTCTTTGGTAAGACGGCCCTGCAGTGGGACTCTCACATGAACAATCCTACATACATTAAACGGTACATGGTAACGACCTCCAATTTCTTTCAAAGTGGAATGCACTGAGGTTTGCTGCACCTTCCTTGGGTTAACAATCATCTTTGTGGGATTGTAAATGTTCTTTCGATTAGGTTCTCTGTAAATGTGCTCCATGATATTGACACCAGGAATATTATTCCATTCTTCTCGTTTGAACTTCCCACTGTCCTCAAACTGTGTTTTGGGGAATATGTGGTTCTCTATGAGGAACACCCCAACATTGGGATGAGCAGACTGAAGATCCTCCATAAGAGATGGTAAATTGGTGTGTTTGTACGGCATGATGATCTCATCAATATCGTTCAGGAGAATGTACCTGGATTGATACATGTGCCTGTAAATGCACTCGTTGAGTGTTACTAACTGACCATAATAATGGACATCGCCCTTGTGCTTCTTGATGTTCCAGCCTGAGGACGGGTGTAGAAACTTGTCGATAGGCCATGAAACAATCTCCAATATCTCCTCTGTTTCATAATGTTTTAAGAGCTTTTCCAGGTCTGGACCACATTTCGTTTTATAGATGACCACATGCTGTACACCCAGAAGCTTGTACATCTCCATAGTTTGAGCAAACTGCAGTACATTGTTGTAGTCACCAAAAAGGTTGGAGATGCAAATCGTGAAGTTAAACTTGAAAGTCTCTCTTGCCACCTTATTTCGAATTGGCAGATACTCCATCTTAGGGTCAACTGAATCTTTCTTGTCAGTTGTTATGAGGACATGTGTTGAATTTTGCATGTGTTTACCTTTACAAATCACATCTGAGGCACCATACGGAAAGCTAAAATGGTCTGTGTGTATCTGGACATCTGCCTGAACAGTTCTGCAGTCATGTTCAGTGCTGCAGTAAACACAGTAAAGTGGCTGAAGACTGTTTCTGTTGATTATGCTGATGACTCGAATGACCCCGTCCAGTCTGTGGTCGATAAACGCAGACACCATTAAATGCTTTGAGCCATTGATGGGCGTTATCACATTTGAAGCCTCCGGGATTTTGAATTTGTTATATGTTGGAGAAGCTCTTATTGTTGGAGGAGTGTAGTGTATGTCATTTGTAGGACTGTCCATGTACACCAAAACCAGCATGCCAAAAACAATAATACATGATACTGAAAGAAGTGCCTTAAATATGTCTTTTTCCATCTGTAGAAAAAAGCAAAGAAATAAGTCAAAAACAATGCAAAATGTTAAAAAATAAACAAACAAACAAACACTCTTAGGTTTTTTTTTTGCTGATTTGCAGGAGGAGAATCAAAATGGGGCGTCAATGAAGCAACATCCATTTTAAGTTTTATTTTCACCAAAAATGACCATATTTTTTATTTCATAGGTGCATCAGACTGGTTTCTTAACTTAAATACACAAATAATATGAATAAACAAAGGTATAATGACAATGTACGTGTTTCCTTGTTATTTCCTCTCTTATTTCATCCCTCAGACTAATAAACAACAAAAAAGCACAACATTTTTGATGCTTTATGAAAATGTAAAGAGTAAATAAAAGCTTGGAATTTCACTTTTTTTTTTTTCATGGGTCATCAAACCGGATTTTCATGTTCAAACACAACTGAACTAACCACTCTTATGAGATGAAAGTATGTAGGGTTTTGCATTTTACTATCAACAATAAACAAGTACAGCAACAAAAATCTCACGTAAAACAACTGATGAAGACTGATGACAAACAAAGTATAACTTCTTGAAGATACTGTTCTATCATTATGGATTCTACAGTGGTTTATGTCATTGTTACTTCTACTGAAGGCTATTCAAGAGGTAGGAATTATTATTTATTTATTTTTTGAAGAAAAAAAAATAGACATTTTTATCATTTCGAGATAAAAAATGTGTAGGTGGTTTGAAAAAAATATCTAAAGCATTTTTGTTGTCATGTGACAAGAAAACCACAAGGCTGAGAAGACAGACAAGTTTTGCACAGATCAGATAGAATAGCCCATTTTAATAATCATCTCAAAATTCAACCCTAACTCAAGTATTTTTTTACTTGATGGTAAATGTCACATTTTAGCTTCATTAATTTTATAAAAAAAACTGTTTAAACGTTGGTTTACAAAAAATGCACAAAACCAAAATGAATAAAAACAGAACATTTACAGGTAGATTTAAATAAAATATTTCCACATACAACACTTTACAATAAGGTTTCATCATTTAACATTATTTAATATGAACTAACAATAAACAACACTTCTACGTCATTTATTAGTCTAATGATAATCTCAACATTAACTACAAGTGTTTTAAAAATCAAACATTTTATTTAACATTAATGAATACACTGTAACATGAACAACTAACATGAACATTTGTATTAAGAGCAAGAAAAGTTAATAAATGCTGTAAAAATAGTTTGTTCGATGTTATAGTTCATGTTACCGGAAGAAACCTTATTGTAAAGTGTTGCCGATTTCTCTTTAAAAAGATTTTTATCATCTCACACTTCATTATTTGTCATTAATCAAAACATATTTATATAAGCCTACATAAAAATAAAAATAAACAGTGTTCAACACGTTTCAATACGCTGTAAACATTAGTTGCATCCTTAATGTAAGTTTTGTTTGACTTGCCTCACCGAAGTCAACAAAATTGCAGAATTATCCCTGGTGATGATATTACTCATAAATTAAAATAGAAAAAGAGACGAAATATAACAGTACCTTTACGATATGGAAACGTTGTCGTGTATCCTAGGATGTATTATGTACAGAGGTACAAAAAATGAAAAAGCAAAAATCGGTACAACAAGATGGAAAAACAAAACAGGTTCCTGAGTTAAGATCCACATAACTCTTGTACTGCACGTAATCTGAAGCCAACGAGCCTTTAGGAATCTGTGACTCGTTCATTTGATGCAACAGCCCTTCAGTTCCTTACTGATTGAAAAGGCTACACTATGCACATAAAAGCACTTATAGGCAAAATTCGCTAACAATGGCACATAGGCCTACGTCGCTAACACTAAACGCATATAATTGTTAATATCTGCAAACAATACCTGTAACTGCGTGCGACTTTTAAAACGTTACATTATTCCCCAACAGATATGGCTGAAGTCCAAGTAAATGACGGTGCAGTTCTGTCTGACTGTTCAGAATGAGATGCGCCCAGCTTCCCCAAAAAGTAGGCTTTACTGAGGACGGACAGTGCCGCTCTTCAATGCTATAGGCTACTTGAAGCTAAGCCATGTGTGAACACATTCCCACCTTCTCTTTTTCCATAATAATATTTTAATAATTTATCTAACGAATAGCATATCTCTATCTATCTTATCTATATATGCCGTGAAAAAGTAGGGGGAGGCTGCAGACCTGTAGCCGGTATACGCCCCAGGCAGTTTTACGCCCCTGTTGTTCCTGATGCGTCAGGAAGAGGCTGTAGCCTACAAGGGACACGAATTGAGGTATAATTAACTTGTTGTTTAGCAACGACACAACATTTATTATTTATAAACGATTAGCTATAATTTCTATATGTCAATAGATTATTTCGAGAGACAATAAAAGGACTTGACGGTCAGGTTGATGTTCTCAAACTTAGCCATAGAGAAGTATTGTTACACGAGAAGTAAAATTAAGAATTCCTTGTTTTTTGTGGTAAATATAGAAAAGGCACTTTTGATTTTGTTGTAAAAAACTAAACATGCATACCTGACAACCACACCCTCCAAAAGGAACACACAGACGCACGCACGCACACACACACACACACACACACACACACACACACACACACACACACACACACACACACACACACACACACACACACATAATACTAAGGCCACCATGTGTTGGGTGACCTGCTACTTTCATATGAGCTCAAAAAGCACCTGCCCTTTTTCGAGCACCTGCCCTTTTGCCCCTTGGTGCCCAAAGTGCCCTTTTGTCAAAGCAAAATTTCCTCTCCTTTTTTTGTAATTAAAGGCCCTTTTGTGGATGCCTGCCCAATCTAACTATTAGTAAAATGAACAAATAATAATTTAGCCGTAAATAAAATGACCCACATGATGACCTTTCACTGACGAACTCAACCGGGACGATTCCTCACGCTGCACGCGCATTTTTTAATTTTAATTTCCCTACTACCAGAGGACATCTTCAACTCTGCGGCTGCTGGTAAGTGGTGTTTCATTCTCAGCGAAGTGCTTTTGATGTTTGTTTTCTTATTATTATTATTTTTCAAGAACGACGTGAAGAGAGCATGCATAAATGTTGTTTATATTGCTGTGTGTAGGCTGTAGAAGTAACGTTAGCTTGCTGTTTAGGGAGATAAGTTTCACGGGCGTCGAGGGGTCTGGTCTTTTTATGTTATTTATACTTTAAACTATTATTATTATTATTACAATATTTATTTAAAAAACGTAGAGTGCCTTAAAAATGATCACAACACTGGTAAGGCTTACCAGTATCTTATGTTTTGTGTGCAGCAGCCTCTGAACATCTCCTCTAGCAGCCTGGGCAGAGTCTGCAGCTTTACAGCAGGTCAGTGAACTAGTGAGCCAGTTCCAAACACTGTCAGCAATCTTTACATCTTGTCATGGTCACATACAAATTGTTTAATCAGCTAATATATCTCCTATATGTTTGTTTTAATGTCTACAGTCTCAGATCAGCTCCAGCAGTATCATCATCTTCATCAGTATCATCAGCAGCAGCAAAGGCAGCAAACTCACTTAAGGACTTTAGTAAGCATTTACCAGAACAGGTATCACATTAATGTTAAAAATATTGTAAAGTATTAATTGCTGTATTTTTTTCTGTTTGCTTTGTTTTTATTTTCATTGTATAAATGCAACTCTTGTATTTTTGTAAATCAGTTTATGCCATGAAAGTAGCCACAGATGCTGACATGGCATTAAATAAAACTGTACTGTACTGTACGAAACATGGGCCACGTTGATTTTGTCCTACACAGTTTACAGCCGTTCTTTATTATTCTGTATAACAGAGAAGAAAAATACATCAGGTTCGGACAATTTAAGATACTTCAGTTTCTAATCCCAGAGTTATTAATAGGTGCACATACTTTGTTTTTGTTTTTTTATTTTTAAACGTAAAATTGGTCTTTTCTGTTCTGTTTCTTTTTCAAAACTGCATCAATGCATTTGCTGCCGTATCGATACAGAATCATCCATATTGATATATTGCTGTATTGATATTTTGAGCACAGCCCTATTTAAAGCCTTGTTCCATGTGCCCCCTTTTATACTTTGAGCACCTGCCCCTCCAGAGGTCTCTGCACGGCCCTGACTTGCTTGGTTCTCAAGTAAAACACACGTGTACACAGATTAGTGATAATGCTGAAATGTGTAGCCTATTTCTCAACTAAAACTAGAAACAACAACTAAATGCACTGTTTTCAAATTACAGTAATATTTTTTACAAAATTAAATATTGACATCTTTGCAAACTTGTTATTTGTCTCAATAATAAATTAGTAAAAAATCAATTTAATATTTGCCAGTGCCCTTACCGTCTAACAGGTAGACCTAGGACATATACCAATATTGAATAAAGTTATCAAACAGTCTGCACTGCATAAATTATAAATTAAATATATACTAATCCTTATTAAAGCTAAAAAAAAATGTTTAGTCAAGAGCAGTGAGTAATTTTCTCTGTTCTTTTTGTTCTTTGATTAACTTTACTGACAGAAAGCTTAATTTGCTGCTGTCTCTTTAAGACGAGCCGCTGCTGACAGAGACGCTGATCTCACACATGACTCGTTCTCTCACAACTCTTCACGTTCATTATAAAACTTATCTTATGTTATGAAGATATTCGACAAAAAACTGACATTTTGGCATAATTGTGTGTGTTATTGTAAGTTCAAGCACGAAAGAGAACTGTATTCTGGCGTGCTGTCTGTGCGCACGATAGGCTACTGGCGCGTCTTTCTGTGTGTGTGTGTGTGTGTGTGTGTGTGTGTGTGTGTGTGTGCGTGTGAACTGTCACACTTTTGTCTTGTCGCACATGAATTGTTTAAAAGCATTTGCATGAATATAACAGCGGGATCATTACATTATAATGTAATATACACTTTTTAAAAATTCTGATTGGATAATTATCAAGATCGAGGCCAAGCCTTGTGTATACTATTTTTATGTAGAGCAAAAAAAAAACAAAAAAAACGATCACAGAGGGGCCCCTGGGCACGTGCCCAGATTTCCCATATGGTAGATCCTGCCCTGGGTGTGATCAATCTCAAGTTCTTTCTCTAGTGGTCCATCATCTGTGCCCTGGCTTTTGGTGGGACATTTGTCCATCTTGGAGGCTGAGGAGAAATTTCTGCAAGAACCTGTGATTGACATATGGTACTGCAAGGATCCTTGCCATTATTTACAAATTATAATTTTTTCTACCACTTTCCAACTTTTGCTTAAAAAAAAAAAAAAAAAAAAAAATCAGTGCCACTCTGTGACTGACCACTCGGTGAGTTTCACGTCTTTGTAAACGAAAGTTTAATGCGTTTTAGGAAGGATTGTTCCAGTGCACCTATGCAGCCATTGTGGAGGTGGGGGGGTGCTACCACAGAAACCGAAAATTCTCGGGCCAGCAGCATGTGTCCAAATTTCAATCTTAACCGTTGTATTTCATCAGAAACGATCTGAAAACAGGGCTTTAAGTGTAAAATACCGAACTTGTCCTTTAAACAAAAGAAAACCGTCTTATTCTAGCTTCATGCATTCCTTTTTTTTTATCAACACTTGAATGTGGGTGTTTCATTAAAAAAAGCAAAAAAAAATTTTTTGCAAAAAGCTGAGAAAATTGCGTTTTTGTCAAAGATTAGCCTACTACTATTGATATTCAGAACGATGATCAAAACATAGATGCCATAGATTGAGTCCATCTACACCTCACAGTCCTATAGCTCGTCCTGGGTCAACAATTCATTTGGTAACGTTATAGGCAGTTTTTATATGCTGTTTGATGTTGATGATTGTTATTTTACATATTATGCATCTACTTACCATATACTGCTGCTTACATAGGCTATAGTGGTAGGCAAGTTGTCCTAGAAAGCCGCTGTCATGCAGAGCTGGCTCCGTCCCTGAATAAACCCTCATCTGCCTGTAGCCTTGGTAATCCTGAAGATATTGATTTAGTTTGTTCAGGTGTGTTTGACTAGGGTTGAAGCTAAACCATGCAGGACAGCGGCTCTCTCCAGGACCGAACTTGCCTACCCCTACTTGTTACTGCTTTTTCTTCTCCTGTGTTTTGAGCAGGAGATTCTGTAATCTTTCAGAATATGTGTCATAGCGCCCCTTACCGTATAACAGTGAAAACACGGAAAGCCGGAAAGTCCCGCAATTGCGGGGAAAGAGTTAACAGTTCTTACACATTTTGCTTTTGCTCCAGTATGCCATTTGTGTTTGTTCACAGCAGGCTACAGCTGTTTAGACCATCTGTCTTTAATCAAAAGTTTTCCATAACTGTAAAGCCACTCGTCTTTGCTCTACAGCAGGGTTTCTCAAACTCGGTCCTGGAGGGCCACTGTCCTGCACCGTTTAGCTCCAACCCTGATCAAACACACCTAGCTGTGAGTTTCTAGTGATCCTGAAGACATTGATTAGCTTGCTCAGGTGTGTTTGATCAGGGTTGGAGCTAAACTGTGCAGGACAGTGGCCCCCCAGGACCGAGTTTGAGGAACCCTGCTCTACAGTGTTGCTCAGTCACATGCCACTTTCATATGAGCTCAAAAAGGTGATGGGAGTGTATGATATATGCCTTGCGCTCAAGCGCACGCATAAAGCTTGCTGCAAAGCACTGGCAATAAGTAGTATTTTTAAAAAATATATATTTTTGATATAAAAAAAAGTCTCAGATTTACAATTCCATTTTACATACCGTAATCTGTATCATGTAAAATGGCATTTTCGGTTTTTGGCTGAAAGAGAAAAAAGGCTGAAAATATGAACCGAAAATAATCTAACAATTCTGACTTCTTTTAATATATGAACTCCTGTGGGAAACACTGAATCATAATATAATTTTTTTGACCAAATCATGCTGCCCTAAAGAAGGCATTTTGAATGTTACTTAAAAACAATAGCCTACTCTTTGTCTCCTTTATATGAAGAGGCAGTAGAGAGGAAGGGGCTGGTACCACAGGGAAAGACTCTGGGGATGGCAAATCCAAAGTAGGTCCAGGGGGAGCTCCTAGTGAAGTGTGGACTGGTGCAGTCATTAATGGAGTGCATCCTTGAACAAAATAACTTTTTATAGCTTTTGACGTAATCACTTACAAATTGAAAAAAAAAAAGTTTTTTCACAGGGTTACCCTTTTTTAAAAGTGTTAGAGTTTCCACAAGAACACTCTTAATCTCTTTTAATTAGGCCAAAATGTGTTGATTGAATCCAATGTCATTCCTTGTCCTTGTCGATGTTGTTGCCACCTTGCTTGATTCCTAGAATTGTGAAAATGTACTCAACATCAGGCCATCCAAGATGTAGATGAGTTTGTTTCATCATTGTAACAGATTTGGAGAAATTCAGCATTACGTCATTTACTCACCAATGGATCCTCTGCAGTGAATGGGTGGTGTGAAAATAAGAGTCCTGTGAGAACTTTAATAGTAGCTTTAATAAGAATCAATGTATAATTTATACAGTGAAGTCTTTGTAGTGTTTTATTTTTATATTTGTTCATTTTATTTATTTATTGAATGCAACTATTAAATACACCTACTGTTACTGAAAAAAATAAAGCAATGTTTATTTTATTTGTATATTATGTTGTGTATATGTAATGTGTATATCTTTGTTCTATTTGTTCTATCTTTGTTGTTTTTCTTAGTAACAAAGAAAATAATGACAAATATTTTTATCTTCACCACTTGGCCTAAATTTCTGCCATTCTTTTTTTATTTTATATTTTGTTATCTTGTAAGGCTTTGTTTTTTAAATAGGGACATTAGTTTGGCTGTAATGCTCAGTCACTTGCAAAATAGTAAAATAAACATGAAAAAGAATCGTGATATAATCGTGAATTTCCTGAAAAAAAAATATCGCCCACCCCTAGGTTAATATAAAAAAAGGGTGCGACCAAATTGTAAGTCGGTGAGACCAACCGAGACAGTTGAGACCAGTGGGAGGAATGAATCTAGAGCCCTGATATATGTAACTTTGTTGAATTAATCTTATACTGCTGCAGAAAGGATCTGGCTCTTATCCTTTTGACGTTCTTTGCAGAAACTTGTTTACTGACTGACTGTAGATAAAAGAGAATTATACCTTCATCTGGGTCTAAGCAACAATAGATTATCAGGTCTCGACATTATATATTGTCATGTACTTGAAACAAGTAAATCGGTCAATCACTTTACTGAGTAAAAGAGTTGCTTGTCCAGAAAAAAAGGATTTTTGTGTTATATATTTTAATATAATTTATTCAGAAGCAATATTCTCATCCATGTTCTATTAGCTTTGACAAATGTAAATCTGCATTTTTGTGATTTACCCAGAGGACATTGCTTATTACCTTTAAACATATAGGAAGCCCTGTTAGCTGGTTTTATTATTATGTAATATAGTGCATATACATTTAGCAAAATACTCCTTGTTTTCCAGCTAACAAATATGCTGTGGTAAAAAAAAAAAACATACTTTTTTTTTAAATTAACATGCTGTGGTTATTAAATGGCATTCCTGAAGTAAATGTAACAATACGTAACATTGTTTACAATCTGTATTATTGACCTTTTTAACCCACTTTCCTTCATCAGTAGCGCTTTTTCATTCTTGCTTTTGCAGCACATAAAGGCCAATTTTTGTAATAGCTCCATGCTACACTCTCAGAAAAAAAGGTACAAAAGCTGTCACTGTGGTGCAAAAGTGTACCTTTTGAAAAGGTACCGCCACAGTGACAGCTTTTGTACCTTTTTTTCTGAGAGTGTACTAAACAAAATTTAGTTTAAGTTTAATTCAAGCACTTTCAAGGACCTGTATTTGTTTTCAAAGACTGTCCAAGCTTTGAATACATGTGTCTGAAATTCAAGTACTTTCAAACGGTTTAATTCAAGTCAAGTCACCTTTATTTAATAGCTATTAAGATAAAATATAGCCTATGTCTTTTATACTTGGCAAAAATGTTATGATTCAGTTGACTCGTTCAATAGATCTCACTTACCTTGATCTAAAACAACATTCCTGATCAAAATTCAAGCTTCTCTGTTGACTGAGATATTAATCAAAATATATTTTAGATGCTCATGATTCCACAAGCAGCCATTATCGAAGCCAAGCGCAAAGAAGACAACAAACCATGCCAACATGTCTGGGAATGTCAGACCAACTGCAAACAATGAGCAATTAAAGACATTTTAAGATGATTTTAGGCAAAATGGGTGACTGATCATACAGTCACTTAAAATATGATTGAATGGTTTATCACTTTCAACCAATAGGTGGCGTAATTACGAAATTGATGTGGTGTGGTCAGAGTGTGGTGACAACAACACATACAAAGTTTGGTGCCAATATTCCAAGGAGCTGCAGAGATAAAGCATCAGTCATTTTGGCATCATGCCTCAACTTTGTCGCTGGCTGCGGTATACGAAAAAGTTAACATCTATCGACACGAAATCCATAACTTTTTTTCAGCGGACAAATGGTCTAGGTGGAGTTAAAAAAAGTATGTATTGAATGAAAATCAAGATGGCGGACAGGAAGTTTGACCAAATATGGCAAACTTGGTATCTATGTGTCATGGTTGTTAGATCCACTGTCTATCTCTCTCGTCTTGTGTGTGTGTGGTGTTCGTACTGAAGGCTTGTTCGACTTCATGCAGCTCTGCGCAGACCAATTGGCGGCTGACTTGAAGCAGTGCATGTCGGTTAGAAATTTTGTCTGACTTGATACAGCGCCGATGCCACGTGACTGTGACGTATGCCATCATAGTACCGCGAGAGCGATTCGAGAGTAGCATGAGAACTCAGCCAGCGCAGATTCTCAAGAGCGGCTCCACTGGGCTGCACGAGCTCTGATGACGACACAGCTGTTCCACGATTGGCCAGAGCCACCGCATGACAACGATTACCTGTGTTTCGTGTTTATTCGAACACCTTAGTTCCTCTAAAGCTCACAAATCATGCAGTTTTTTATAACAGTAAACACTCTTTTCATGTAGTTGTGATGTTATATTGTGTCATGTTTAAATTAAAACTGATTAAAAAACATAGACTCCACTTCATTGATAGCTTATGTTGAACTTTATTCTTGTTCAAACAGACGCTGTATGAAGCTGTACATAAAGTATTGAATGAAAATGTCTCTGAAACATCTGTGTATTATTTGGCAAATATTGCATTTATTTCACTTCAGCTGTGGTAAAGTATGCAAACACCATGTGAGCGGTCACTACGGGAACCAGAAAGTGTCCGACTTCACGTCTCCGTTTGCAGCTCCTCCCCGCCTGCACGCGGCTACTCTCGCCGATCGGTTACATCCAGCCGGCAGCCGCAGCCGATGTGGAACACACCTTGGGTGTTTCGTGTGGGCGTTTCCGCTGATTACCTGATTCCCTCATCAGCGCCAGCTGCATTCCATCAGCCAGCCTATTTAATGCCTTGTCTTTCATCTTGTGTTTGTCAGATCGTTGTTGGAGTTTCCCCGTGTCATTACCTGTTTTCCTTGTGTGTTCTCTCGTCTGCTTTTGAGTACTACGTGCCGGGCTGGATTCCTGTTTCTAGTTCCTTCGTGGATTCTACACTCTGATCATCACTCATCATTCCGGGTTGCCCATCGAAGTCCCTGCTGTCACCACTATCCTGCTGTCAGTGGTGTTGGACTTTGAGTTGCTATTTTCCAATTATTTTTCTTGCATCTTGCATCCGCGTATACTTTATGTAACACTATGTTCTTGGTGTTACCCAGGAGATCTATTAAGACCAGTTTCATTGCAATAGGCTAATTTATTAACAAATGTATTAGCATTTTGGGAAATTTCCTTATAACTTTTGACCAAAAGGTGGCGCTACCCCGAAACATTTAGAGTACTTTCAGGGCATGGTGCCAAAGACACATACAGAGTTTCGTAATGGTACACGAATGCATTCGTAAAGTGTAGAATTTAATATCATGATATTATATTGTTATTACTGGGAATTTCCTTGTTTTGTTCTTTTATAGCACCACCAAGTGGTGCAGTTCCACCACCTTTTTTGTGTGTTCTCAGAGTGCCCCCATACATAAGCTTGTGGAATTTGGGGAAAATATCTCATTTCGTTTAGGAGTTATAGACATTTATATGCATGAACACATAAAAATGACCCACGTCTGACTTTGATTGGATTTTTTTGCCACTTACTATCAATATTTTTACATCTGAGCATTACTATAGCCAGCGACCTATGTTTTAGAATTCTTGCGGTTTTGAAGATATTTGCAAATGTTTTTTAAGCGCCAAATCACACCGCTACTCGAAACCTAGCATGTTTGGTATCGTTGGACTCAGCAAGGATTCAGGAACCTAAGTAGAGATGACTCCCGTTAACCACACCCAGAGTTATAAGCCTTTGAAAATTACATTTTAACACTAGGTGGTGCTAGTTTGAAACTTCTCAGGCTCATTGAGGGCATCGTACTGATGACCCATACCCAGTTTTGTAAAAAATTCAAATTCATGTAACAAAATTCAAAATGGCCGACACCTAAAATGGTCGATACGGAAAAATTGGATATCAGTCGACTCGGCATGATGCCCTGAATCTAACAAGACCACTTTTATGATTTTTTTAAAAAACGTTCAGGAGTTTTAAGCCAAAATAGCCTTTTTTCGTATCTTCGGACCAGTAGGTGGTGCTGCGCCGAAACGCAGCATGTCTCCTCAGGTCATGGTTGTGATGGCATGTACCAAGTTTGGTCTGAATACGATAAAGCGCTGCGAAGATACAGCCTTGCGTCTGTTTTTGCAAGCGCTATATGTAAAATGAAGTTTTATGTAACAAAATTCGGGAGGAACACGTTCAGGTAATCAACCAATCAGCACAAGAGGAGGCCGGTATAAATGAAGCCTTTCCTCACCTCTGTCTCATGACAAGTTTCACAGCATCCCTCCACACCCCATCACCTCACTCTCGGCTGGTTTCTATCCCAGTAAAAGGGGGAGTACTCTGGGTTCGGGCCAAATTCCCAGCTCGGAGCCCTCCCCCGGACAGCATGCCAAATACGCTTAAAATACTACATCTGGTTTCATGTACGTGTGAACTCGTGAAATTAGTTTGTGCGGTATTCGAGAACAGTTTGACGAATCGACATGAATTCCATTACTTTTTGCCGACATGGTCTGAAAATTAAATTGGTTTAATTTTAGTTAAAAAAAGTAGGTTTTTCGGAGAATTCAAAATGACGTCAATCAAATCATCTTGAGCTAAGGAATCAGAGGAAAATATACATTTTGTTTCTAGCCCTTACGGTTCAAAAGTTATTAGCATAAACATGAGTGAAATTTTGGACAGTTGGTGGTGCAAGAGGGATTGAGTTAGAGACTCCAAACTTGCTATGGTGACAGTTCAGACTGTCCTCTTTCAGTGTGCCGAATTTCATAACTTTCCCGCAAGCGGTTCTATGGGCTGCCATATACTTCAAGAGCGGAAGAAGAAGAAACGGAAGAAGAGGAATAATAAGAACGCCAACGATTTCAATAGGTGCCTACGCACTTTCAGTCCTTGGCCCCGAATTACATAAATTTTATGCATTTAGCAGATGTTTATCCAAAGTGACTTACATTGCAATCAAGGTACATTTACATTACTAGTAGTGCAAAAATGCCTTGAACACATTTTCTGCCTAATTCCCAGAAAAAAAGAGGAGTGTCATAAACTATTATGTTTAATGTAAAATTGAATAAAATATTGTTTAATTTTAGTTGTTCAAAGAAACTTGGATTGGGCTTTGTGATTTTACTTGGAGTTTGGGACTTTTTTCCCATTATCAAACCATGTTTTTTTAAACAAAACTATGAATGACCAGATGAGTTGAAAATACTGATCAAACAACCCCAAGTGTGTTCAAGGTTGTTAATTCCATAGTGACTGAACAAGCTTAACAAGAATGAATTCAACAGATTCAACAATAGATTGTGTTTGACATGCTATGGGCTTGATCACCTCAAGTAGATATGTTGTTTTGTTTGGTTTGGTTTTTGCTCGGTTGATGCAATCAAGCATTCTCTTCATTTTCCATTGTACATGTTAGATCCGACTTACTCCTGGGCAACACTCCGATCCGAGTTCAAGTCCTGGTTAGTCCTTTACTGTTCTCACCCTCCCTCTCCGTCACTTTGCTTTCTATCAATTTTTTCTACAGTCCAATATAAGAAAAACAACAACAACCAAAAAAATAAATAAAAATAATATAACAGTTGGCATCGATTCATTATATTGGCTGTTGAATGACCTAATGATCTTCCCTCCCTACCATAAAAAAAAGAGACTACTGTTATTTAATACATTTGAATCTTTAAATTGGATGTGACATGAATATGCACAATATAATGAACATTAACAGAAAAGATGCACTGGGGCAGAGAAGCGGCTGGGTCTCTTGCAAGGTGCTTCTATTTTAACATTATTGTCTGCATCCGTTCCCTTCAAATGGACACAACTAGTAATTAATGAATTGGATTAGAATGAACTACTTAACACTAGTCATGCTCAGGATTGTTGTGTAACTGTACCAGTGTGAAGAAGGACTCAGTAGCAGAGTTTGGGAGCAGGTTGTAATCGGATGCAGAAGTTCCTTCACCCAAACTCATCTTCTGGAACACTTCGGTCTGATCATCAATGAAAGATGATGGTCTTAAAGGCAGAGGTCAGCCCAAAACCTGAGGTGACAGTTAGCATGAGTTCTCGGCCACACGGCCACACTCACACGCACCACACATACACACAGAGCGAGAACAAGCCAGTGCATTCATGAACCGCAACACATAGAGAATGAACAAGCTTAACAAGAATGAATTCATCAGACAATAGATTGTGTTTGACAGGTTATGGGCTTGATCGCCGCAAGTGATATGGTGTTTTGTTTGGTTTTTGCTCTGTTGATGCAATCAAGCTTTTGTAAAAAGTAAAGCAAGTTGAGTTCCCTGAAAAGGATGGATCTGTAATACGATAGAAAGCACGTTTAACCTGAGCTACCCAACAGGCTCAGCCAATGCTGATAATCTGTGGGAAAGTCTATTCTGAACTTCTGTTTGGGGATTTTCATCAATGAAAGATGATGGTCTTAACACCCTTAAAGGCAGAGGCCAGCCCAAAACCTAAGGTGACAGTGAGCATGAGTTTGCTGGAAACCTGGTTTATGTTCCCCAAAGAATCTTTCAGTAAACAGTTCGTAAAATAACCATTCTTTCTTAGTGTAAACAACATTTTAATGATCTAAAGAAATTTATTTTTTTTTCAACTTAAAGAACCTTCTGTGCAATTGAAAGTTTTCATAGATGTAAATTTTCTTTCTGGAACCACAGATGCCTTTATTTTTAAGAGTGTAGGGATCTGCTGGAAGCCGGGGGTCTGACTGTGAGCAGTGGTCTGAGTCTGAAAACTGGGGAAGAACAATATTTTCTTCTTGGGCAGATAAATGGCATTTTTCTAGACTGAGTTAATATTGGGGGAAATCAGCAGAATTCTCTTGAATGGATTTAAATACAAAGGTTAAATATAAGGGTAAAATGAAGAATCCTGCTTGAGACTCTTGAACCTTGATGGGCTTGATGATCTCACACTGAAGTGAAAAAGGTAAATGTAATTTGATACTGATTTCTACATGGCAGGGTTTTTGCACGCCATAATAAACAACAAAATTAAAGACAAAAAAAAAAGACACATTTTTTGAACAATTTCCACCAATGACCACATTATTCTCTGCCCTGAAATGAGAATTAATGAGCACCACAGGGTAAATTAAAAAATATATGACAAACAAATATAAAACATACAGAAAGTAAAACAAAATATACATGTCAAAGTCACAGACAAGTCATGAGTTGTTTGTAGCTCTAAATATTCAGGAAACACAGTCCCCATAACATCACAGCTTAAATGCAATAAGTAACACTTAAATGTGAAATAAAAGCTCCCCCACTTACTAGGATTCTGTAGACCATATCACAATGATAAAGATATTACAGGATTTTGGCATGCAAGTGTGAAATAAGTCAAACCATTCAAAATTTTTTTGTTTCATTAAGCATATATTTCCATAAAGACAAAACACCAAACACAAAAAGTATCGAGTTAGTAAAAGGTCTATAGGTTCATATTATAGACCATACAAAGATTCAGTGACATCATATTGTGAGAACTGAGCAGAACAGTCAAACATCCAAACTCCTCCATGAGCAGAGGACATAGATACAGAAATATATGTGAACTTTCAGATGGTAAGGTAACCATAAATCCAAAAACAAAAACAAAAAAACAAAGAGGAGGTAGCAACCACAGTAATTTGTTGTAAAACTTGTTGAGAACATAGTTCAGTCAGTCAGAGCTGAAATGGTTGCTTGCGTGATGTAAAACCTGTGAAAGCAGCATTCCATCTATTGTCTTAATCATATGTTGTAGTTGTTTTGGCTCTTGTGGTTAGCCAAAGGTACTATTAAAATATTTAAAGCCTGATTCAACTTTTTCAAGATAAGTGATTCACTGTTTTTTAGTTGTCATGTCATGTTGATGTCATGCCTCAAAACATGTATACTGATACTGAAGTGACACAAAAACCTGTGAGTTAGTCCAAACCATCCATGCATGTTTCAGAAATCTTACAGGATATCAAACAAATTATAATCTTCTTTTGCAATTTGCAATATACAAAGCATTCTACACTTCATATTCAGTGCCTTAATATCACATTTAAGGAGGAATAAGTCTCATTCCTGTGCCTTATAAAAATTTGTGACTGTGCAAAATACTAGACTTTGCAAAGAACTTTACAATTTATACACACCTTTTGATGTATCCCATTTAAAGAAAGAAAGAAATAACCAAAAATAATAATACACTGAAGTTTTAGATAATGTGAATACTGAACAACCACTCAAAACATCATTGTTGTTTCCCCAAAGAATACATTATCCACCATTCAACCCATCATCTGCTCTGACCAGAACAGTTGCTTCCCTTCAGTCTCCCGGGACTTTATTTTACAACATTATGTCTATAAAACCTAAACAGCATCCATACAGTACCTATATAGTTTCTGGGTCCCGCCCACTTTATGATGTCAAGACATCACACATTTTTTTCTCCATAGGTAAATCTGCTACAGAACCTTGAGTTGAACTACACCAAGTTAACACTGGCACTTATTTACTGATACCCATGTGACATTACATTTATTGATCCACATTTGCCACTTAAATTACATTGTGTGACAATTCCCTTTATGTAACAAAGGTCAATTCATTGTTACAAGCATCATTTTTATCAAATAATGTACTCGTAAATATTAAAGTGCCCCTATTATTTTTCAAATATTACCTTTCATGTAGTGTGTAATATAGCTGTTTGTTAATGTAAAAGGTCTGCAAAGTTTTAAAGATCAAAGTGCATGACAAATAAAGTTATTGTCTCCTAAAAGAAAGAAACGATTCTGAACTGCTGAAACGAGTCTTCAGCAATTCCAGTCTCACTTCCTGCTACAAACCTATGTAACAATGAAACAATTTTGCATAAAGCATAACGCTGAGGAAGCCTCCGGAGCTGAAATTCAGATATGATAATAGGCATTTAATTTCTATCTAATCACTATCTATCTGTGCTGGTACACCAATCAGAAGAGACTGGGATGTCTGACCAATCAGAGCAATGTAGGCTCGTTGAAAGGAGGAGTTAGTGAGAAGAAATCTTCGAATAAATCATTTTCAGACTCTTTAAGAAATAAGGTGTATACTATGAGAAAGTTAAAGTGTTTAACCTTAATCCAGGAGACGTCCAAAACAAAATAAGAAACCTTTAAAATA
The DNA here is from genome assembly GCF_965113295.1 of Leuciscus leuciscus. Lineage (NCBI taxonomy): Eukaryota > Metazoa > Chordata > Actinopteri > Cypriniformes > Leuciscidae > Leuciscus > Leuciscus leuciscus. The sequence goes on from NC_138737.1 coordinate 19,025,116, forward strand.
GCATAATAGGGGCACTTTAAACAAATCTTTATTTTACCCACAGGATGTCTCTACAGTGCATCTATTTTTTTATTTCCTCTTCTGTCATTAATATTTGATGTATGTAGTAGACAAGTTATATGCCTTTGCTCATTGTCCAGGGATTTCACTTTTGCTCTATCATCTAACATAAATGGAACATAATTCTAGGAGATTTAACGATACAAAGGTCATAATTTTGGCACTTAATCACATGAAGACATTATATAACTATTAGACAAAGTTATTTTATACATGTCATTTACAACATTTCACATGTACCTTAGGTTTGACAGGTAAAACTAACAATAAGGTTTCAATTTGTTAACAGCAGTTATATATTACTGTATAAAAAATAAATAATAATTATTATGAACAAACATGAATTAACAATGAATAGTATATTTATAAACAAACAATAACCTAGATGAATATCTATTGTTGTTTATTGTTAGTTCATGAAACCTAATGCACTAACTGATGTTAACAAATTGAACCTTAGGTTACACTTTATTTTAAGGTGTCATTGTTTCAGTGAAAATATACATTTAATTACTGAGTAATATTAATTAACTATATGTACTTACTATAGGGTTAGGGATAGAATTTGGGTTTGGTTTAGGGTTAGTTGCATATAATTATGCATAATTTAAAGTTATTACTATAGTAATTACATGTAACGTTTACAAGGACACTGTAAAATAAAGTGTTACAAAACCTTAATGTAAAGCGGTACAGCTAAACTCAAGACAAGACCATCCTCTCGATACAGCCGTGTCTACAATGTTTGAATGAATTTTGGACTTTTTCACCAGATACAGCTGCCACATTTCCAAATATGTTAGGCCTTTCAGTCTTAACATGAACATCACCTTTGCACAAACTCTTCTACTCTAATGTCTTTCTCCACTTTCCCACAAAGTGTTTCCCACTTTCCAAAAAGCAGCTATTCAAAGGACATGAGGTTTGCTGGTATCTGTGGAAAACAATGTGATATTCTTTGAATTGCTTGTTAATTACACAACTTTTTTTATTTTTATTACGAGAACACGCTTACCTGCGGTCTTGTACTCCTGCAAGCCTCGGCTAGATGTCTGTGCCAGATAATCGCAGAGAAACGTGATCCAGTCTGGAACTTGTAAACATTACCTGATACCACAGAATAAAACAAATGAACTTGCATGAGTTTATTCAAATGAAGATGTGTGGCATTGCAAATCTGCCATTTATAGAGCCAAAAAGTCATTTCTTGAATACAACGTACATTGTAGCAACGACTCATTTCTTTCGTGGAAGATAATTCATCACTTTTGTGTATATTCTATGTGTGATTGCTGTGCAAGTTTCCTCCCCAGACTAAAATGCATGTTTGAGCTGTTTTAACTGAAAGCAACATGCACTGACATATCATAAAGTGGAGTGGCCAAGGGGTACGTGGAGATCCCCCCGGTGGAAAGCGCGGTTGTGATGCAATTGTGTCCACAAAGCGCTGCAGCCTGACGGGTTATTCGCGTCTCCCATCCAAAGCCTATAAATTCTCGCCTGTGCTTCCGGCCAAGGCTTTCAGAGCCGCTGGACATGTCGCCTCCACCCTGCAAGCCATGGCAGGGTCAAGGCACTCAAAGAGCTGTACGAGGATAGTTCTGACTCTGGGTCAGGTACTGCGCACAGTGACGGACCTCGCCCTACGTGCAACGGAAGTCACTGCGCGGTTCCTTGTGCAGACTGTTCACACTTGTGGTCCAGGAACGCCATCTATGGCTGAACCTGGCAGATATGAGGGAGAACGACAAATATCAATTTCTCTGCTCCCCGATCTCCCAGGCTGGCCTCTTTGGCGACGCGGTCGAGACCTTCGCCCAGCAGTTCTCGGCTGGACAGATGTAGACGGAGGCCATTAAGCACGTCCTGCCCCGGCGGCCAGCTGCTGTCTCCCCCAGCCACTGGCTGCAGCTCCCCTCCTGCTTGTTACCGAGGGCGCCCTAGCGGCTTCCACCTCCGCTCCCGCACGGCCACATCAGCAGCCTCATGGAGACAGCCGCAGGATAGCGGCACAGCCCCTGCCAGATCCTCCAAGCGTCAGGCCAAGCAGTGCTCCTGAGACGGGAGACCTAATGATGGAGGGAACAGCTCTTCAGAAGATGGTTACCACACCACTCCTGGTGAAGAATCTTTTGTTGAGTTTAATTTCTGTTCTCCTAAATTCTCAAAAAAAAGAGCAGAGTCCTCTATCTCTGAGTCCCAAGAGGGTGCGGTCGGCAGTGTGCAACGCCACGCCTTGCACTTTCATATCTCTTTTCTATCGCCAGCTGGCAACAGTATGCGGTTCGAGGACCGCTGTGGTCCCTCTGACCCCGCTTGTATGACCTCTGGAGGCCTGGCTAGCGCTTCCCAGACAGTCTTGCTGGCTCATTCGGCCCATCAGACTCGGCTTTGCGATTTAGTTCGCCTGGTGTCCCAAGTTCAGGGGCATCCAGTTCACCTCAGTGCTGAACAAGGATGCTTCTGTCCTGCCCCCTTCTAGAACAATGTGCATTTACATTAACATATTTAATGTCATGCAATTGCAGTGTTATTAGCTCACTATCTTAGCCTTTTGAGGTAAACGGATAATATCAGTGATTCTTTTTTCTTTATCAAAACACTAAAACTGGTACAGTTTTGGAGAGAAATTGGGTGTTTTTAATCTCTCTATTTAACCCATCTCATGGTGTGTGATGCTGAACTCTCGTATGAGTTTCTAAAGGTTTTTGAATTCTTTGCACTGTTCCAAACATTTATATTTTATGTGCAACAACAGCATGCGCAGGCTCAGTGGCCTTAAACCTAATTTTCAATCTTTTTTTTATTTTTTTAAACAATACTATTTTTTAAAATGGTAATAGTGTACTGAGAATAACTCTTTCATCGTCTCATCTCTGTACTAGTCTTTACATGTTGTTTTGATGCATTTTAAAAAGATGGATGATAGATAGCTTCAATCTTTCTGACAAACAACAAAAGATAATGTAAATTACAGTATGTACAATGTTTTCTAAACTGTACAGTGTTTACTATAAGGGGGTAGAATCCGCAGCTCAGTACTCACTACTCATGAGTAATTTAAAATAAGTTACTTTTTTACTCTTACACAAGTCGTTTTTTTTTGGACAAGTACTTTTTACTCTACTCAAACTTCATTTTTTGGAATGTAATGATACTTTTACTTGAGTATATTTTTTCAGTACTCTTTCCCCCACTGCAATCATCAGATCTAAACATCGATGGAACTTCATGGAAAAGTATAGAGTGCAAAAGCACAACCACATTTTTACTAACATTTGTATGTAGTATGAAGCAATAAAAAATAATAATAATAATAAATAAATAAAACTTGCGGTAACATTTTACAATAAGATCTCATTTGTTAACATTAGGTAATGTATTAACCAACATGAACTAACAATGAGCAATACATTTATTACTGTATTTATTAATATTTGTTAATGTTAGTAAATAAAAATACAGTCGTGCATTGTTTGTTCATATTAGTTCACAGTGCATTAACTAAGGTTAACAAATACAACAGTAAATTTCAAAAATGTATAACTAAGATTAATAAATGCTGTACAACTATTGTACATTCTTAATTCTTGTTAACTAAAGAAGTTAACTAATGTTAACTAATAAAAAAACGTTATATTTTTGAAGAATTATATTTTAAGTGACACGTATTAAATGTTCTTTAGTGACTGGACGAGTAAAAGTACCTCTTTCAGGATCAGTGAGCTGGAAAATATTTGGATGTTCAGGGTTTTCTGGCAGCACCACAATCCAACCTGTCAGCGTGATCTTTTTACATGGCCTGGATTTATACTTGAGATAAAAAGCCACAAAGAGGTTATGCAAAGAAGTTCATTTAAGCGTAAACTTAAGTTTAAATTTGAAGAAGTAACACTGATAATTCCCTGAATTGTTTTCCAAATGCAGTTAGGTTGAACATAACTTATTTAAATTACGTTCTTAAAGCTGAAGTGTGTAAATTAAATAATGACTGTTTTCAAACTTCCCCGTCTACCATTGGTCGTGTCAAACAGACAAACCCCTTCCCAAATTAATTAAATCAGTTCAGTTAAAATAATTATTCTTTTTTTAATTAGCATGATAATAGGCTACATATTAATTATTTGACAATGTAAAGTCTAAATAATGGCTTAGATGTCACCTCATACAGTTGTGGTCAGAATAATTGGCACCCCTGGTAAATATAATCAAAGATGGCTGTAAACATTTATCTGCATTGTTTATCCTTTTGAACTTTCATTCAAAAAAAATAAATAAAAAATGCACAAAAATCTAGCCTTTCACTGAAGTGAAAGAATTGAAAGTGGGGGGGAAATCACATTATGAAATAAATGTTTTTCTCCAAAACACATTGGCCATAATTATTGGCACCCCAAGATTTTTTTATGAGTAAAATATCTCTAAAGTATATTCCCATTAATACTTACATTTTTTTAACACACCAGGGTGACTAGGAACATACAATTTTCTAGCTATGACCTAGCTATGACTCCACAGAAGTATAAATATGAGGAAACACAAAGGCCAAATTCCCTAAATCATTCATCACACTGAGTAAACCCAAAGAATATAGTTCTGATGTGCAGCAAAAGATTGTTGAGCTTCACAAAATAGAAAGTGTCTGTAAGAAAATAGCTAAAGCATTGAAAATCTCCATTTCCACCAACAGGGCAATAATTAAGAAGTTCCAATCAACTAAAGATGTTACGAATCTGCCAGGAAGAGGACGTGTGTCTATATTGTCTTAATGCACAGTGAGGAGGAAAGTATGAGTGGCCAAAGACTCTAAAAGGATCACAGATGGAGAATTGTAGAGATAAGTTGAGTCTTGGGGGTCAAAAAGCCTAAAAAAATAAATAAACAATCTCTACATCACCACATTTTGTTTGGGAGGGTTTCAAGAAAAATCCCCCTCGCTCTTCCAAAAAAAAAAAATCCAGCATATTCAGTTGTCAGACACGACTGGAACTTCAAATGGGACCAGCTTCTATTGTCAGATGAAACAAAAGAAAGAGCTTTTTGGCAGCAAACACACCAGATGGGTTTGGTGCAAACAGGGATAAAAAGTATCCCATGCCTCTGGTTAAATATATTGCTGAATCTTTCATGTTGTGGGCCAATTTTTTTTGCTGGAGGTCCTGGACATCTTGTTCAGATACATGGCATCATGGATTCTAGCAAATACCAACAGATAAAAAAACAAAACTGACCACTTCTGCTAGAAATGTTATAATGGGCCGTGGTTGGATCTTCCATCAGGACAACGGTCCAAAACAAACATAAAATCAACACAAAAATGTGTCACTGAGCACAAAATGAAGCTTCTGCCATGACCATCCCAGTCCCCAGACCTGAACCCTATAGAAGATGAGTGGGCTGAACTGAGGAGTAGAAGCACAACATGGATCTGGGAATCTGGAGAGATTCTGTATGGGGAAATGGTCTTTGTTCTCTTGTCAGATGTTCTCCAAACTCATCAGAGCTGTTATCTTGGCAAAAGGTTGCAAAAAGTATTTTAAAAGGGTGCCAATAACTATGGCCAACGTGTTTTGGAGAAAAGCATTTATTTCATAATGTGATTTACCCCCCACTTTCAATTTTTTTACTTCAATGAAAGGCTAGATTTTTGCGATTTTTTTGAATGAAAGATCAAAAGGATAACCAATGCAGATATATTTTTACAGCATCTTTGATCATATTTACCAGGGGTGCTAATAATTCAGACCACAACTGTAAACAAAGCTCTTAATAACATATTACTCTAAATTGTAATGTAGATGCATGCATTTTCTGTTAAGCTGCTTTGAAACAATATGTATTTTAAAAAGCGCTATACAAATAAATGTGAATTGAACTGAACTGAATCGAATTGAACTGAATTGAATGTTTTCTCACTGGATTGAAGGAATAATTAATCACTTACATGTCTTCGCTCATTCGCTCTTAGAGCTTTAGAACCAAAATAGATGAGAATGGAGCCGGATAAGACAATCCAGTAGCGCTTCCAGGATGAAAGCTGGGGTAAAGAAAACAAGAGTGCAAATCCACTTAAGAGACAGATTAAGTTCTCTTCTCTATTAGCTCTAACAGACATGACTATTTTATTGACCGTTTATTGAACTTTCTGGACAGGTATGATCACTGCATCCTTAAAATGTAACCCAATAAGTGTCATGTTTTCTTGGACATTAAATCTGGCAAATGACAGGATAGAGACAGAGCGCATTTAGGCCACGCCCACACCGGGGGGGGAAACAAACCAACCGTCCCCATTGACTTTGCATTGCGAGAGGCTGCCTCCTTGTCATTTCTTGCTTCTAACAAAAGACAGAAAAATGCCTAAAAGCTGCTGTGTGACAAGGTGTACAGCAAACAAGCTAAAAAAACCCAGAAATAAGTTTTTAAAAGAGTGTTTAGGACATAAAAGTGGATACAGGCAGTTGAGACAGAGCGTCACGTGTCTCATTACTATGAGAACTAACGTACACCCGCTGGAGGAGACCGTAATCGGCAACACAGGATAGTTTATCTTACAGAAATATAAAATATAAAACTGACATTCGGATATTTGACTCACCAGTGACCAAATGTTTAACTTTTACTGCACACGTAGTGTATTTTTAGTGCATACTGAGTGTCAGGATCCCACAATTTACCCATTCGTTCCAGCCTGTATCCACTTTTATGTCCTCAAACGCTCGTTTTTTGGGGTCGACAGCTTATGAAAACTTATTTCTGGGTTTCTTAGCTTGTTTGCTGTACACCTTGTCACATAGCAGCTTTTAGGCATTATTCTGTCTTTTGTTAGAAGCAAGAAATGACAAGGAGGAAGCCTCTCGCAATGCAAAGTCAATGGAGACAGTTGGTTTGTTTTCCCCCTTGGTGGGCGTGGTAAATATAATCAAATATAATTATGACGCGTTGCGCTCTGTCTCTATAGTCTACCCAAACATTTATTGTAAATGTAGATGTTGAACATTATGTTGAAAGTGCCCGAAATGACCAGTTTCAAATTTCAGTTCCTGTTTCAGTCTTTTCATGTCAAGATCAGGTGTAACCAGGCTCATTCAGATTTGGCAAAACATTCTGTGTGCAATTATAAAAGACATTTGGGCAACGCCTTATGCACACAAACAAGATTAAGCATTCAAAAGCATTAATTCATTCAACTATTTTAAAAGACTGGAATAACACCAGCACACACAAGCAATCCTTTTAATAGTTAATTTCATTTAAAAATGTAAACACAACAGGTATGAAATATCAGAAAGAGAAAAAAACTGTTAATGAGAAGACGGGCATATAGGACTGCTGCAGCTTAGTGAATAAATATATTTAGCCCATTTATTATTCAGAATGCACAGTTGGAAAGAAAATATATTTATAGGAACATTTCAGCAGGCTCAAGATCATTAATACAGAGATCCTTATTCATTGTTTTAATCAATTGGCAGCCATAAAACATAGTGCTAATCTGCATTCTCATTGTATGTAGGTGCGCTGAACGCTCTTCCCGGAAACTCACGATATGTACAGTACTAACTAGAACGCGGAAGTAGTTGTGCAAGTAGTCCATTGGGATATGGGATAAAAATACCTGGTCATGTTTTATCTGTAAAAATTGTACAGATAAATTTGACTGCACACTTACAGTTGGTTTTTTACCCTCCTTCATCAGTGTCTTTCTCCGCAGGGGTCCTTCAATGGTTATGCTGCTCAAAGAACTGCATTCATAGCTGGATACGGACCCTGGGGTGCTGATGAGGAAGTAAGAGGATCATATTTACCTCACAGTTTGCCCAGGCATGATGTAATGAGGTTATGTAAATCATTTGCAAAAAAGGCAGCTGTACACGAAAAACCTGTTTTATTTGAATACTTAAAAAGACAGTAGTATGAATTTGAGTTGTGTGCTTATGGACACACAATTAACAGCTACAAGGTTTCCTACCTATAAATATAACTTCTGCTTCTAGGAGAGTTACAGATTGGGACTCGCCAGTTTGGACCAAGTGTTGCGTACATACGGCCTCTGAAAGTGATCAGGAGGAGGGATGTGTTTTTCATTTGTATTAAGCAAATAGTCACAGATAAATAAACACGTTGACAGCTGACATTCTGAACATTGCTACGTAAAACAGCAAACGTGTAGAACTTTAAGAGGGAAAAAGGACAAAATATACACACACACACTTGAATATGTGGTTTATGGGGACTCTTAATGGTATTTATACTGTACAAACTGTATATTGTATCTCTTACCCCTAAACCATCCATCATAGAAAACTTTTGGCATTTTTTGGATAAAAAAACAAAACAAAAAAACATATAGTATGTGCCCTCGTGAACCATGATTATGTTGTAATTATGTTGTAAATAATATCATTATACACATTTGCGTCCTCAAAACCATATATATAAGAACACAGACATACATACATACAGACACACACACACACACACACACACACACACACACACACACACACACACACACACACACACACACACACACACACACACACACACACACACACACACACACACACACACACACACAACAAAACAGAAAACACTAATTGCAATCTATATTATATTCTATTCTAATGAATAATAATGATGTGTAATTAGCCTTACCTCTCAACAGTACTTGATAATTCATCACTAAAAGAGCTCTCTCTACTGCCTGCAGAGGGACAGAGAAAAGATGTATGTCAAGAAAAAACTAACTCATTATCTTTTTTTTTTTTTTTTTTTTATAAATTCATGAAAGGTGGTAACAGAAAAATAAAATAAAAATCAACAATGGAGATGACAGGTCTATTTAAGAATAAGTGAATGTTAAGTTTTCAAAAGGCAAAAACCCACTGCACAAAATCTTGAACACCACTCCCATCTAGTGGTGAAAAAGACAAACACAATTCCAACACAGCAGTAATATTTGATGGTGGTAATGGTGGAACACTCCTAAATTAGGACACATAAATCCTTGCACTAATCCTGTGTTAGTGGAACAAAGACTGAGATGTGTACAATAGGAATAAACTGCAGTACCCAGTGAGATGCCGTTGGTAAATACTGAATCATGTGTGTGGTTTCTGACAGGACTGTGAGACTCTAAGAAGCTGTCATCCAGTAGGTGTCGAGCCTTTTCTTTTGCAGGGAATGTCGTACTTTTACTCTCCACTACACCAAACTGGCACATCATACTGTGACGAGACGGGTGAAGTGAAACAGAGAGAGGCAGTCAGATTAAGAAATGTGTTCCCTTGTGAAAAAGCTGTGCAGTTGTATTGAATGTGTACTTGCAGATAATATAATACTAATGAAATAAATGGCCACTTAAGTGTACTCGAAGAGAGTACACTTTTATGACCATGTTTCTTTACACACTTAAGTACTTGTAAAAAAAGTGCACTTTGTAAAAATGTCAAAATAAAAGTTTTACTTTAAAATTATTTTAAATCTGTTTTACTCTTTGTCATTCTTTAAAAAAATACACTTATTTTGATGTGTTGACTAACATACTAAAACACATGCAAGGTACTTGATTATAGGTTTAATTGTAGTGTGTTATTCAATATTACATTTAAAGTTAACATATTTGAAAAGCACTAAAATGCAACTTAATTTATATTACCAAAAATGCTCATCAGTACCTTCATTAGTAAACTTAAACCATATTTCCAAAGAAAATAGAACTGTGAAATTACATTTAAAGATGTGCATAAGTGGATAAAAAAGCACACTACAGTTGAGCAAATTGCATTTATTATAAATTTAAAATATAATACATTATTTCTTATTTCATCATTCCTGTAATAAGTACTCTTTTTAAAACGATGCTAAATTTTAAAAAGGTTAAAGGCAACTGCTCTTTATCTCCATTTTGGAGCAAAGTTATTTTCTTTTTTATTTATTTTAATTCCTTGTGCTGTGATTGGTAAACTTTTCACACAATGTACTGTGATACTTACTTATTCCCCAGACTGTGGCTCTTTCTGTGTCGGGCAGGGGGTGGTGTTGGGAGGTGGGCAACCACTGATGTATCAGGACAGGTCGGTCGTCGGTTATACCGACTGAGGTTATACACTTCTGAGGGTCCTGTACACACACATGCACACACACGTTTTCATGTTTTATGGGGACTTTCCATAGACATAATGATTTTTATACTGTACAAACTGTAAATTCTATCCCCTAACCATAAACCTAACCATCACAGAAAACGTACTGCATTTTCATAATTTAGTGTGATTTATAAGCTGTTTTCCTCATGAGGACCAAAACATTTCCCCACAAGATCAAAGATTTCTGGCACTACCGTCTTTGTGGGATCATTTTGTTCCCATAATGTAGGGCACACCTGAACACACACACACACACACACACACACACACGCATCCTCACATGCACGCACTCCCGCACACACGCACGTACACACACACACACTCCATATCAAGGTCTTAAAGATCTCCTTCCTTGTTAAAACACTGAAACTACATTGAAACATAGATCGCTAGATTGTAGCTGCATTTGTAAAGCCTGTTCCTGTTCTGTTCAAAACAAACAACCACAAAATGCTTACTAGGCACCAATTAAAGCGAGTGGATAATTAGAAAAGCTCTGGCTCTCAGAGAGCTAACAGGATTAAAACATTTGAAAACAGTCCCATAGTTCCACTGCTGCAAGTTAGGCATCATGTCAAAGAGGACGGCTCAGTTTCTCGAACCAGCCACAGCTTTACTGGCCTGGTAAACAAGAATGTCACTCTGAAATAGCAAAAATAAGTGGACAGCCAGTGAAAATGTTCCCTGCAGTCATGTTTACAGGCCTTTTTCCACAGTAAAGTCAAACCAGAGGGGGATGTGTGGCAATTTTATAAATGGCTTTTGAGTATTAGGAGTAGTATGTTAATCATGACATTCCCTACTGTCTTTTATAGTACATTAATAGGTCTCATAATGGGTAAGAAGACCCTTTACCTAAATGAAAACAGGATTTCTTCCCAACTAACAATCAGAAGAGACAAGCTAAGTGATGCTAGTAGAGAGTGCATCATTAGAGGCCTTTAAAACACTAGATGTATAGGCCAGGAAAACATAGTGGCCAACAGAGACTTCTCAAGAGTGGCAATGGACAATAATCAAGCGTAGCGTCAGTTCTGGCAGGTCACATTAGTCGAGCTCGCATCAGCTGACTCACAGCCTGAGAGTCTGAGCTGAGGAGGAGCTGGGGATGGAGAAGGGTAATTCGCTCCTGACAAACGCGATAGCTGCTGATAATACTGAAGAAGCTTATATTATATATGTATACAGTGATAAGCGTCATATTCCTATAGGTAGACGTGGATCACCTGAGAGTCTCAGGTGATCCACGTCTACCTATAGGAATATGACGCCTATCACTGTATACAGTACATATATAAGCTCCTTCAGTATTATCAGCAGCTATCGCGTTTCTCAGGAGCGAATTACCCTCCTCCATCCCCAGCTCCTCCTCTCGTCAGTCAGGATTTGGCCATCTGATTCCCCCTTGAATCAGACTAAATTCTCGAATTATGTTGTACATTAAAATATTAACATTAATGATATCTGCAATACATTCATGTTGGTTCTGTTCTGTTTACCCTAAGGGGGTTATTGCTGCTCTCCCTGCTCTTATCCATGCTAGGCTGCATGAATGCGCAGGGAGTTCTTGACCAGAACAGAACCACACCGCAAATCCTAACTGTATGCTAATTGTCAGTCGTCTTTGATGATAGTGGTCCTGACAGAAATACCAGCAAGAATTCTCTGAAATTTAGCAAATAATATTAACACATTTAACAGCAAGAATGCAATGTTCAAATGTGAAAGTGAACAAAGTGAACTCATTGTCATGTTCAAGAAACCAATTTGAAATGATTCAAGCTTTGTGACATGGTGCATTATCCTGCTGGAAGTAGCCATCAGAGGATGGGTACATGGTGGTCATAAAGGGATGGACATGGTCAGAAACAATGCTCAGGTAGGCCGTGGCATTTAAACGATGCCCAATTGGCACTAAGGGGCCTAAAGTGTGCCAAGAAAACATCCCCCACACCATTACACCACCACCACCAGCCTGCACAGTGGTAACAAGGCATGATGGATCCATGTTCTTTTTCTGTTTACGCCAAATTCTGACTCTACCATCTGAATGTCTCAACAGAAATCGAGACTCATCAGACCAGGCAAAATTTTTACAGTCTTCAACTGTCCAATTTTGGTGAGCTCGTGCAAATTGTAGCCTCTTTTTCCTATTTGTAGTGGAGATGAGTGGTACCCGGTGGGGTCTTCTGCTGTTGTAGCCCATCCGCCTCAAGGTTGTGCGTGTTGTGGCTTCACAAATGCTTTGCTGCATACCTCGGTTGTAACGAGTGGTTATTTCAGTCAAAGTTGCTCTTCTATCAGCTTGAATCAGTCTGCCCATTCTCCTCTGACCTCTAGCATCAACAAGGCATTTTCGCCCACAGGACTGCCGCATACTGGATGTTTTTCCCTTTTCACACCATTCTTTGTAAACCCTAGAAATGGTTGTGCGTGAAAATCCCAGTAACTGAGCAGATTGTGAAATACTCAGACCGGCCCGTCTGGCACCAACAACCATGCCACGCTCAAAATTGCTTAAATCACCTTTCTTTCCCATTCTGACATTCAGTTTGGAGTTCAGGAGATTGTCTTGACCAGGACCACACCCCTAAATGCACCCCAACTGCCATGTGATTGGTTGATTAGATAACTGCATTAATGAGAAATTGAACAGGTGTTCCTAATAATCCTTTAGGTGAGTGTATTATGCACATTTTCACCATGCATTCCATATTAATTTTAAAAAAGTTGAATAGATAAGAAATGTGTTTAAGCTTAATTTTTAATGATTAACTTATAAAGTTAAGAGCAGGGGTGCGTTTCCCAAAGCCAACTATGGTCGCAAGTTCTGTCATTACCAATAGAGTTCAATGGAATTTGCGACCATAGTTGGCTAACGATGCTTTTGGGAAACGCAGCCCTGATCGGGAACACACATGCACAAACAAAGCATATTTTAAAAACTTCATTATAAATGTATTTGCATTTATTTGTATCATATTAACAGCAATAATCAGATATTCCTGTTGTCGCTGACTAGCTTTGTCGTAGTAACGACTTCAAATGTGAAGCTAATGAGGAAATGTCTTTCATTGCTCCTTTCAACAAGTACGTTCCAAACGCTTCATTATGACATACAAGTTCCCTGCTCCCTCCAAAGTCCCCACTTCAAGGGCTCTGTAGGGCATAGGGATACTCACTTCCGATTGGAATTCACCCCTAATAATTAATAATTAACATATAATATAAAACTAAATAAAAATAATTTAAATAAATCATCACAAATAATGAATTTGAGTATAAAATGCAACTTGGAAACGTCTCCTCTTAAAATGCATGCATGCTTTTAGAAAAAATTTCAAGCCATATACTGTAACAAAAAAAAAGTTAATGTAGAAAAATCCAAATGAATTAAACCTGACATCCCTGAATAAAAAAAAAAAATCTTGATTTTGACAATGCTTGATACAAAACATATTCTTTCCATATCCAATCTCAACCTAGATTTCTCCACGAGTTTGGCCAGTTCTGCCACAGCTGTTACAACCATAAAATGCTCAATGTAATTTGATTTCCCACTCAAATATCTGATAGTCAAAAATAGGAAACATCCTAATTGCTCAGCCTCTCTTGAGAGGAACTACCATACACCATGATCTCATTCAAACTCTTCACTAACTTCGGTTCCTTGTCTTGACGTGCAAGGACCAAAAAGTTTTTTTTTAAACATATTTCTACTCTGTACTGCTGTGTTCCTCCATGAGTGAAATTTGTGTGATTAAGGGTATGAAAGTGAAAACTATACTTGCACAATGGATGTTAAACATCATAACATCATTCCTGTTAAGGTGAACGGGGAAACCAACCAAGTTACAGTAATAAAAACGAATATGTTTTAAAATAAATAAAAATGTTTCTTTCCCAGGCACAGATCAATTTTACTCATTCAATATGTTTTTATACACAATTTGTGTTTTTATATTCAGGGTGTTTATGTAGTCTTTGATTCCACATTGGGTTTTAAACTTCATGGTAGCAGGACTGAAAAGAGAAAAAGCCTTAAGCATTATGCATTTTAAGTCAAGATTTAACTTTAACCTACAAAGTTCTATCTGAAATTTATCAAAGACCACCATGATCCAGAAAGACGGCTCCTTCAGAGCCACTCTACAGACGGCAGGTGGTTGTTATCTGCCAGACAGAAAAGAATAAGCTAATGGAAGAATTGAAGAAAAATTGCTCTTTTTAAACACGCGTCTGGGGGGCTGATCTAGGTTCATGAATGCTAGGTTACATGGGTCTTACTCTTTTATTGTCCCTCCTCCAACACACACATCTTCAGAATCCCTCCAACCAACAATGATTTCCAGACATACTGCAGAATACCAGCACCTCTCCTGTCAGGTACAGCTGAAATACTTCAGCTAAATTACTGACGATCCTCCATTTTTCCACTGGTGATCATAACTCAGGAAAAAAAGACTAGAGTTAACCACTTCCAGGAGGAGTTTTTGAGAAGAGTAAACTGAAAGGATGAAGGCATAAAAAAAAATGTACCTCCAAGGTCTTCTTTGGAGGATACCAGACGAGGTGAGCTGTTCCCAGGTTCAATCTTCAACGATAGCCTGTATAAAAGGGTTGTGACAGGGTTATAGTCAATTAAATATAATTTTTTGGCCACATGGTTTAAACTACAGAAACATTTGGAAAGTCTTCATTATCCATTATGTCCTTTTCAAGCTCAACAATTATGCTCTGATACGGGAAAAGATAATATAGATAATTTTTACAGAAAGACTATTGTTTTTGAAGCAAAGCACACAAATAATAGCTGTAAATAATGTAGTGTGGTGCAAGTTAGTTCCTCTAGTTAAGATTAGTATTTGTGTTATTATCCTTTTTGCACTGAGCTTCATATCCCATTACCTTCCTCAAAATATTTTGAATATAACAGGGGAATGTAGTTTAGGTTCCAATACTCCCTATTAACTAGTTGGTTATTAGCAAGCATATTACTAGAATATTGTCTGTTTATTAATTTATATATACATACACACACAGGACACAACAAAAAAAAATCTGTTGGTCCGGGTAAAAAAATTGTTTCAAAGTTCATGAATGTTTTAGAAAAAATAAAAAATAAAATACAACTTTTTAGGCATAAATGGAACACATTTCTGCAAATGACCTCTTTATAGCCAGCTCCATAGAATTCGCTGTAACAGCAGTGCCAGATGGCAGGACATGCTGTAAGTTTAGGCTAATGGTTTTAAGACTGTTACCCTGGATCGCTGAGGTTTTCCAACCCAACAGACTGCCAGACGATGATGTCATTCCCCACAAACACAACTATTACCCTGCAGTCCCCATCTATTCCACCAAACCCATTCTCCTCTGGCGGCCCTGCATCCTTTGGTGTTGTCAAAGGACTCAAAGTGCCAGAGACAATTTCACATGGAGCCCAGTGACTGTCTGAATGTCTAAATTTAGGCACTTAATTATGGTGCAATGAATATACTTTCATAAATAGGACCTTTTTGGGTAAAAACAGAGTTGTCTTTTGTGCAATACATTCTTTTAATGATCTTTTAACCAGACACACTATTTTAAAACAGCTCAAGTTCAAGAACCAGATAAAGATTTTAAGACAAATAATTTAAAGCTTCTTTATGTTCACCTGAAATAGTGTCCCCTTGGTATTACATCTTCATGACTTCATGTCTTTCTCATTAATATGGTACAGACTCTATGTAAACACTTGGGTCTGCATGGCTTAGTTTCACTTGAGAAGTTTCATCTGATACTGAAGTAAGCCAGGCAAATAATTTTTTTAACGAAGCATGGAAAAAACTTGTGAATTATGTCACTGTGCCAAAAAGGTGTCTTTCTTCATTTTCTCATATGGAATTGTGTTAGAAAGCTTTACCAGACCAACAGCTTTAACTCATTACTGTCGTCAGTCAGAATGGGGCTCTAGAAATGATTCAGTGAGGTAAATTACACCAAGGCAAAATAATCCTTCTTTCCTCGAAGGAAACAACTCAAGAAGATCTTTATATATACAGAATATATATCTCTAAGTATTATACAGATGTCCGGTCTTTTATCTGCCTACATAAATCATATTAGAATAAAATATATAACATTGTCACAATTATGGTACAGTTCTTTCTGTCCCTTTAAAAAAAAACAAAAAAAAAAACAGGTTAATTACTATTAGATATGTTAAATATTATATTAGACTATTGTCTAACATAAAAATAAACGTGATCTCTGTTTCCCCCTTTAAAATGGTGATTTTGGCCTTTCACATTTTAGAGGTCATGAAATGTACATATATAGCTCATTTATGGGAAACATAAATGTGTCAATAATTACAAACCAACAGTAAGTGCCAAACTATCAGTTTAATTTAGGTTTAATCCTGTTGGCATATATTATATATATATATATATATATATATATATATATATACATATATATATACATATATAGACAAAAGTTGTAGTTAATAGTGAGAATTGAAACCTAATCTAAAGTGTGAACACACTCACACTCTCTCTCACACACACACACACACACACACACACACACACACACACACACACACACACACACACACACACACACACACACACACACACACACAACAACAAAATTCTGTTGCTCCGAGTACATTGGGTTTGAGATAAAAAAAAATTGTTTCAAAGTTCATGAGTGTTTTAGAAAGCAAAAAAGCAAAACAAAAACAACTTTTTAGGCATAAATGGAACACATTTCTGCAAATGACCTCTTTATAGCCTGCTCCACAGAGCTCGCTGTAATAGCAGAGCCAGATGGCAGGACATGCTGTAAGTGTAGGCTAATGGTTTTAAGACTGTTACCCTGGATCGCTGAGGTTTTCCAACGGATACATACATATATATATATATATTTATATGTGCGTACTTTGACACCCCACTTGAAACAGTCAACAGTCAACACCTAACTGGAAAGTAACTAACACATCCACATGGAAACAGTGGAAATATGGGCATCCAGAGTTTTGCAATTCCCAATGTTGCATTTATAAGTGTCTAGACAGCAAGAAATTGGACCGCAATAAAACCACCTGCCATTTGTGCAAGACAGACAGACAGGACCACACAGTAGGTCTGAAGAGAACTACCGGAGGAAACAGGGAAAACTCATTTAATGATGATGAAAACATCAATGCTATGCTTGTCTTTGTAGAGGCAGAAAGCCACATGTATGTATAATGCATAACATGTGTAGCATGTAACATTGAAGCATTTCTAAAATTATACTTTTACAATAATTTTTTCATAACATTTATTTTGTCATACATCACCAAATGTGTATGGCATATTTTTTTCAGAAAACCATATTATATAAGACTGTGCTAGGAAAATACATTTGACATGATTATGCAGCCTGAGGTAAAGGAAATAGGGATTATATTGTAGCATGAAGTCATGCCAAGCTGTTGCAGCTGTGGCTGGGAAAATTAGGTGCTTGGTCGGCCTTTGGGCCATACAGCCAAACCAAGAAGGCTTAAAGTCCACAGACAGCACATGTTTTAATAAATACTATAGGCAGCTGGGTAAAATGAAGTGTTAAAACAAGGGAGGGTCTTGATTTACGGGCGTCTTACAGATGTGGGTAGTTTAAAGTGAAAGCTGGCATAAACATTTAAGGAATGCAATAAATTGCAGGGCAGAACGCAAAGCAAAAATCACCCAAAACAATCAGTTCAGCTGAATAAAGGCTACTGAGCATTACAATGTGTTTAGGTAACTTACGTGTAATTGTCATCCTCCACAAACTTCTGAAGCTCCTCGATGTAGCGCACAGACATCAAATACTTCTGCACGTGTGGTAACATGACCAAATGATCTGTGGTGTGAATAAATGTGGAGATGAAATGTAAATGATCTGCCATCAGCACATAGACCGTGTGCAGGTTTATAATTTTTTTGCTTTCCTTTTTTATTTATATTACAATTTCTTTCTTATTTCCTTCAATCATGTTCATGTTTATTTCTAGTTCAATCACGCAACTCTAGAGGGTGCCGGCTGATAAGTCCTTTACATGAAATCTGCCTCTGCTGATCCTACAGCCAATGAGATTGCTTGCTCAACATTTAAAAAGTCTGGTTCATTGTTTGTTGTAAGCTAGTCCTGCAGTCCTTCAGAGTTCCTCTGAAACCCTCCACCTCCCCCAGCTCCACCTGCCTATCTGCTACAGGATTTATGTATGACTATTTATGCAGCAGCATATCTTACATGCTAACAGCAGTGTGTCTGTGTATCTGCTAGCAAGTGCATACTTGCTCTGCAGCAGAAATAATCAACAGCATTAACATCGCCATATTCAATAACATGCTAAAACTATTCTGAGTTGTCATGATTGAACTTTCTTCAACAACATCTTAACATTAATATGAAAAAAATACTGTAAAGGAAGATGAAATGCAAAAAGTAAATCGTACTTGCAAAAATAATAATGTAATATGAAAATTAAAGTTTTTTATAAGCAACGTACCATAGTTACAGGACACCTGTAAGTCGGAGATGATGCGCAGTAGATTGTTCATCTGATTGGTTCTTTGCTCAGTCTCGATGATGCTGTCAGAAGCAGGGTAGGCGGAGTCAATGTAGGTCATATCAAACAGGTAAATTCCTAATGTAAACAGAGAAGAAAAAGTGTTTATATATATGGGTTGAGAGGGAGATCGTTTCATTCATAATTCATGTTTTCCCTTTCAATTGTAACACAAAAGGTGAAATTCAGAAAACTGTCTTGGTCAGTTTTTTTTCCATGCAGATGCAATGAATGGGGACCAAAGCTTTTAAACTTAAAAAAAAATATTTGAAAGCACCAAATAAATATCATAAATGTAGTCCATACAATTTCTTGAATGCTATTTTTAAATGCATATGATACAAATGTAATAAACTATTCCTCTTCAGTAAGCTCTTTGTTGCATCAGTGAGTTGAAGATCAGTTCAAAATATCTGAAAAATTATATATATATACAGTATATATACAGTATATATATATATATATATATATATATATATATATAGTGCATGATTTGTAGGACTTTTATGACACTTTTATGCTAACAGTTTGAAGCTTGACAGTTCTTATTTACACTACCATTCAAAAGTCAGGGGTCAGTATGATTTTTTAAATGAAAATAATACTTTACATTTATTTAAGTTATAAATTATCTATCATAATGTTAAAAAAGATGTCTATCTATTACAATACCTCTATTTCAAATACATGCTGTACTTTTGAACGTTCCATTCATCAAAGAATCCTGAAACATTTATTATGGTTTCCAAAAATATTAAGCAGCAAAAATGTTTTCAATATTGATAATTATGAGAAATACACCAAATCAGCATATTTGGATGATTTTTGAAGGATCATGTGACACTGAAAACCAGAGTCATGGCTGCTAAAAATTCAGCTTTGCCATCACAGGAATTAACTACATTTTAACAATAGAATTACAATTTTAAATATGAAACGGTTATTTTAAACTGTAATAATTTAACAGAGCTGTTTTACTGTATTTTTGATCAAATAAACTTAGCCTTGGTGAGCACAAGAGACTTCACAAGAGAATCTTACCGACCCCAAACTTCTGAATGGAATATCGGTTATTGTTCAAAACTTCACCTTTTGCACCTCATGGAATGGGTTATAAGACGTACTGTAATTGTTTTTTTTTTTTTTTGGTGAAGTATCCCTTAAAGATGGGTTTACAACAAACTTCTAATGTTAAACATTTAAAAAGAAAAACAATCGCATACTATCCACACATCTGGGCGCTGAACTCAGTGTTGTGAAACTTCAAGGCTTTCCAATTTCCACTCTTTTACTACATTTACACATATAGTTCAGAGAGAACTCTCTCCAGGATTCTCATGAACACTGGTAATTGTCAGGTGACAGGGACAAAACTAAATGGCATGCAGTGTCTGGTCTGAAAAGAGTGGCCTGGAGCTATTGCCTGAATGTTCTTGCTTGCTTGCTTGCTAGTTTCCTCTACAGGATTCATGAAGCAGCTTGCTAATAAGCAGGTAGAGGTTACGAGTCTGTTAATGAGTGCAGTTAGTCAAAAACTGAAGAGTGAAGATGTAATTTACACAGCCAGTGGGATGAGTCTGCTTTCTCACGCCAAGCCTAAAGACTATCCGTGGCTTAACTAGTATTAAATTACAGGAAGGTGAGAGTGGATGTTCTCATCAGTGAGTGAAGCAAGCAGGATAAGTTAGATCAGTAAAGTGAATCTGTGCAGCTAAAAACTTTCAGTAGCTACACAACTTCTCTCCCACTTTATTGTTAAACCAGATGCCACACTTGTTCTCTGTAATCATACACTTGTAAAATATGGTCAATGTTCTGCTCAAATGACCAGAAGTGGATAGTTTTGACACCTGGACCTGAGCTGGAATAAACCGATCTTCTTTGTGGTTGACAGCTCTCATTACTGCCCAGATCTGATGTGTATTACCACTTCTGTCTGATTCTGTCTGGTTGAAATAGACTTTTATGGGTTTGTCATTAGCATGAAACTATGATTTCAGTTGAAATAAATGCAGGGTTAGCCTTATATGGAATACTACTGGAATACTACATTACCATTCAAAAGTTTGGGATCAGTAAGATTTTTTAAAAAGAAATTAAGATTTCTTTTCAGCAAGGATACATTAAATTGATCAAAATATACATTTATAATGTTACAAAAGATCTTTATTTAAAACAAATGCTGTTCTTTTGAACTTTTTATTCATCAAAGAATCCTTAAAAATGTATCAGTTTTCACAAAAATTTCACATGAATGTTGAAATAATAATAATAATAATATATATATATATATATATATATATATATATATATATATATATATATATATATATATATATATTATTTCAACATTCATTTTGTGAATTTTGTGTGAAAACTGATAAATTTTTTAAGGATTCTTTGATGAATAAAAAGATGAATTTATATTTATATATATTAAAATAGAAAACAGTTATTTTAAATTTTAACAATATATTTGACATTATAGCAGAGTTTCCACTGAAATTACCCAGAACAATTTGTCCCAGGAACTTTTTCCCCCCAGACCTGTTACTGTCTGCGTTTCCATCGCGGTCTAAAGTACCGGGAAGATTAGGCAAATAGTCCGGGGACATAGGCCTGCGCACGACTTTCCACTTTCCGATGGATTTCATTCTCTGAATATAAGCCTAATAAAGCCTGAACCTCGTCGTCGGTCCATCTGTCATATTTTTAAAACTCGAATAGCAAACAACTGTTACTGCACGCACCGCAAATAGATTTAAAATAAAATTGTGATTGAAATAAAATGCTGCATAGAGTCAACCAATCAAAATGCGACATGAACTCAACCAATCAGCATGTTCAGCACCCAAGTCCCACCCCTGAAAGTTTCTGAACTTTGAAAAAGTACTACCTCGCCAGCAGGGACTTTCGGATGGGGAAATATTTACCCGGAACTTCATTTAGACCCTGGTTCCTGCGGTGGAAACACAGAGTACCACCCCAAAGTTCCTAGTTCCTAGGGAAAGTTCCTGTGGCGGAAATGCGGCTTATTACTGTTTTTACTGTATTTATTAAAAGAAATGCAACATTGGTGAGCACAAGAGACTTCTTTCATAAACATCAATAGTACAGACCCCAAACTTTTTAATGGTAATGTCCATAACTTTAAACGAAATTACACGACGTGGTGATTAATTAATCTAATTAATCAGAAATTTGTCTTAGAAATCACCCCCAAAAGATAATTTAAAGTCATTATTGTGTTAAATCAGAAAAGCATCAAATAGACATAACAAAAAGCTTTAGAATTTTGTATTTATTTATTTGATTCAACATAGAATTTTGCATAAACCTTTAGGCTTCAACGGCCATGAGGATGAGTAAATGATGACAGATTTTTTATTTCCGGGTGAACTATACCTTTAATGTTTTAGTTTTTTTATATGGATTTGTTTTTAATGAAATGATACACTAAATAAGAAACCAAAACTGCCAGTAGGTGGCAGTAATTGTCTAAATGATTAAGTCGTTGATTCATTCGATTTGTTGAAGCGCTGATTTATTCGGGAATTAAGTAAATGTCTCTCTTTATGAATGGGCAATTGAATCATTGGTTCACCCGATTGACAAAAAATCTGCTGCATAAATGATCTGGAGGTATAGCAAACACTACGACTGGCATTACAGTCACAGAAATAGCCTAAAGCATGTGTTGAGTTTGCATGTTGGTCAGGGAGGTACAGCTGAGATTGACCCTGACAAACTTCCTGTGAGTACTGTAGCTCACTGACCTCCAGTGACCTCTAACTGGATTCAATTACAACAGCAAAACTACCCTGGTAATGAAAGTGAATGAGATCAGCTGCCATCTGTTGGTCAACTACTATGATGTTACATACACAGCGAGTGTAGAGAAATAATTCTCTAATCATCTATTAAAGATAATAGTAAGAAATTATTTAAATGTGAAATACGTGACATACAGTCAAACATGCTTAAAAATTTTGCTCAAAATAAAGCAAATATTGTAAACAAATGTTAAACATTTTTGAGGTAGAAGTAATTTTTAAACTTAAAAAAAAAAAAAAAAAAAAAAGATTCAAGTCAGCAAGGACAAATTATCTGTTTTCAGTGATGTCATTGATGTATGTATGGAAAGAGACAGATACTTCTTTGCTGTCAATCACTAATGTTGGCACTGTCAACCTCATTCAGGTTGTCAAAAATAGGGGAATGTGCCATTAGAGACAGAGACAAAAAATCAGTGATCTGTCAGGAGTAACCAATGTCTCTTAATTCCATAACAATCTAGGGACAATCTAGGGATATTTAAGGAGGACCTGAAAGTGATAATTGAACGCAGAACCTGATTTCATCAAGTACAACATGCTCCTGGATCAACATCTTTGTCGATCCTGGAATAACATTCCAATCAACCAATCAGATTTGAGGGACAAGTTTGAGGGACTATCATTTCCCTCTGATTTTAGGGACAACTTATGGATAGAGTTAGGTTTAGGGGTAGGGAATAGGATTACATTTTCAGACAGGAATGTTGACAATATATATGTTGACCCAGGAAGGCGTCTAACTCGGCAAAATCAGGACGTGCATAATTGAACACCCATGGAATTCAGTCACGGAGCAGCCGTCCAATTCGGATGTCCATGAATAGAACAGGGAGTGTGTGAGTCTCCTAAAACCAAGGACCATTACAGTCCAAGACATTTACAGACTTCAGGGTTTATGCTCTTTGAAATATAACACTCGCATGCATTTCTCGAGCCAAGAATTTAAGGACACAGTGAGACTTTCACAGAGAGAGAGGTGATATAAATCACAATGGCTGAGGAAATGTTTCACTGAAAATATCACAACAGAAATCTTGGTGATTAAAATAAATTCTGACATGTCTCAGATGATCAATGATTGATAGGGTTCACCTGTGACGTATTACTAATAATAAGTAAATATGATCACATGCGAGTTAACCACAGTGGATACTCAAATGGGAGAGCCACAGATTTTGGTCTATAAATATCAAAAGCATTTAGGACACTGATCAGGCTGGAAGCCCAGTCAAGATCTTTGACTAACAAATAACATGATAAAAATAAATAAATGAATTTAAAATCAATATAGAAACGAATGCAGTGCTATAAAAAAAGCACTTTAAACCAGCTTTGTTGTTGTTAACTAAAACTATTAAAATATTGTTTCCATTAATTGAAAGAATCCTATATTAGATGAGTAACTTAAACAAAAAAAACAAAAAAAATATTACAAACGTTGCCTTGTAGCTTATAAGTTGAAGTACTAAAAGTAATACAACAAAAATTTAAATAAAATATACGTAAAAAAACTAGGTAAAAATACAAAAAGGTAAAAATACAAAAAATAAAAGCTAATTCAATTTACAAATAGTACTAAAATCACATTACATACATACAGCTATGACATAAAAGGCAATTTTACATAACAAAATACACCGCACAATGTTCTACATATATGAATGTCACCGCATTTTAAAGCAGCTGGATTTGATTGACCAAAACTGCTTTAATGTGCTCATAATGATGACATTAGTACTTGGTGCATAAGTTGTGCACCTATAAACCAGCTGACGGTCGATTTGTTGATAATGACTAGCAAGGTTACATTGCAAAAAAAAAGAAAAAAGAAAGTCTTGTCAGATTGGGCTAAAATGCTTGTGCCATCAACATAACAAGAAAAAAATTCTTATGCCAAAGAAATTTCTTAATATCATGATGCCTTAAAAAATTCTGGTGATTATCCATTCTGCTCAAAGAACTTAATTGTATAACTTTAATTATATCTTTTGCATAAGTGTTGACGTTAGAAAAAGAACATATGTTTAGTACGCAAAGGTTAGAAGGCAGGTAAAATACCACAAATGCAGCCAAGTATTATTCAAGTCAGTATAGACAAGCCCCATCTCTAACCTCAAAACCCTGAGAAGAACCAGCCTGTGTGGAAAACTTGACTTGTTTTAACTCAATGATGCAATGTGAGAACTATTTTGGTTGTTACTTGCAAAATACCCAAGGGCTGTGAATGGACAAAATTTTGATTATAACAAGTCAGTATTATGTTCAGATAAACAAAGTGCACCAAAGTAGTAGTGCCAGATGCATTATGGTATTATGTTGACGGCTTATGACAGTCAGAAACTATTCAGAGGCTAGCTTTTCTGTAGCTTTCACACAGTATGTTTTAATTAAAATATTACAAGGAAGGGGCCGCCTCATGGAGGCTGCCATGTTGAGATCACATGACCAGTTGAATACTACTGGTTTTATCTCAGTAAACCCCCACTTATCAAATAATTTAGTTTGCAAAAACAAAGTAAATTAGTTATGGCTGACAGTAGTATTTGCAGTATTTATACAATAGCATTAAACTTTTGTTTGCGTATGATGCTGCATCCACACCAGTAGGTGTCAGTATAAAGTCTATGCACCTGATATTAATAAATTTCATAAATACAGACACCTTTTTTGAAAATGTTTATTGATAATCATAGTAATATTCCTAGATTCTGATGTTTGCACAGTGATGGAGGGAACATTAAATGTGCATATTTGTGGAAAAATGTATTTTGTGTTTGACACAGTTCGAGGCCTTTAATTATATGGGCTGTCTGCAATTATAGCCGGCTATGGAAAAAAAACAGCAAACAGCTTGAAGGGTGTTGAGACTGCGGCCTGGCCAGTGGCAGAGAAACATTCCAGAGGTGTGACTTCACATGTGATAGTGAGGCTGCAGGGTGCTATGCTGTGGCTATCTCAAGGGATATGGTTTTCCCATCAGGGGCTTTCCAGAGTGCACGAACAACTGGGACGACTGAGAATGGAAGTGTTAACACCTGCCATCCGGAACTCAACAACATCAGACAGATTATTAAGGGACGAGCAAAACATCCAAGATTGATTAATGCATTTGATGATGTGCGGTTAACTTTTATGTTTTATTTAGAGCATCTGGATTTTTTCGCATCGGGATTCACGGCCAATGAATCCCAAAACACTTTTCATGAGCTGCACAGCCAAGTATGGTGCTATTACGGATCCAGAACAGAGTGTAAAACTGGGAGCAGCCAAAAGAATATTTTAAATAAACACACGGTACTGTTCCTCAAGGTGAATGCGCAGAGAGAAAGAATGAGCTTGGCTCTCGCAGGTGGCTTTAGAGCCAGGAAAATACTTTTGTATCTTCTTAACAATCTGCTCATACAACTGTAAAATGAATACAGACAGTGATGACAACCTCAGACAATTATACTGTCTATTACTACCTGAAACACAATCTGCCAAGGCAGAATAATGCTACCAAGAGCACACTAAGCTTACAATGCCTCTCACCAACATACTAACTCATTATGCTGGCATGTCTAGAGATTTCAATACAGAGTTCATGGAAATTGCCACGCAGGCTGGAAAGCTTTATATATTGCATATTGAGATAAAAGATCCTATTGTGCCTTGACTCAAGGAGTGTCCATGAAATAGCCGGAGACACTGGAAAAACACTAGTGTACGAACAAATATGCACTGAGCAACTTAGAACACACAACAAACTCTCTGTCACACACACACGGCAAAAACACTTTACTGAAATGATAAGTGACAGCCTTATGCAAGTGTCGCTGTTAGGCTCTTTGATGTGGTGAAGACAGTAATACTTGACATGAGTCTGTTGTCGCACAATTCCTCTGAGATCACTTACAATGAATATCACAGATTAAATACTGTCAGTTTTGTTCACTGGAATGAAATACAGCTAAAACACATTTAATCTGCCATTTTAAACACATGGTCCTGCATAAAATGTTGAATTAAGACAACTTTATTCTGGATGTTTGGTTGGATTTAGAGCTAAACAAAAATATCATCATCATGAGTTCATATAAAGAACCAACAGATTGTACCAACAATGCTAAAACAACATTATGAATTTACACAAGAATGCCAATTCAGCTAAAATTAAGAAATGTTTCAGTATCTGCAACTAGGTTTCAATATATCTCCATTAAGTCCACAGTGATCTAATGTCACATTTGCAGGACATTAAAAATTATATTTAAAATAAATGCTGTTCTTTTAAACTTTCTATTCATCAAAAAATCCTGAAAATGTATCCCAGTTTCCACAAAAATATTAAGTATGACAGCATTATCAGTATAAAGAGTATAATAAGCCACATATTAAGAGTTGTTTCTTGAGCACCAAATTAGCATATTCAAATGATTTCTGAAGGATCATGTGACACTGAAGACTGGCGTAATGATGCTGAAAATATACATCTTAATATACAGAGATGACATTGAGACAGCCATTCATTAGATTTCCCAGGAAAGTGTAAACGTTGTGGTGCTATTCCAACCTGTCCTACTCTGCCCACTCCGAGCATGATTCGAACCGGGCTCTCCGTTGTGGGAGGCAGGTGCGCTAACAAGGACGCTAAAGACCGCAGCCACTAGCGTCAATCGCTAGCGCGCATCTTGAGGCCAAGGGAGTGGGTCAATGGCACCAAATGTAACCTGTCCTACTCGACCCACTCCAAGCATGATTCGAACCGGGGTCTCTGGTGTGGGAGGCAGGCACACTAGAAAGGACTCTAAAGACTGCAGCTGTTAACGTCAGTCACTAGCGTACCTCTTGAGGCCAGGGGAATGAGGTTTACATGCACAGCTCTTACTGGCCTACATCCATTACACTCACCCTCCCAAACTTCACTCCCATCCGGGTCAACAGCACACAAATGTTCCCAGGCCTATGTGGGATTCAAACCGGGGTCTCCGGTGAGGGAGGCAGACAAGCTAACAAGGAAGCTAAAGAGAGTTAGCCGTTAGCATCAGTCGCTGGCGTGCCTCTGTAGGCCAGGGGAGTGAGGTTTACACACACAGCTCTTAATGGTCTATGTCCATTACTACACTAAACATTGCTCTGTTTGTTTAAGAATCCCAATCATCTTGACACAGCAACAGTGGCACAACCAATGATGCAAGTTTGGGGTGTGGCCATCGGTAAGTCTGACCAATGGCAATGGTGGGCAGAGTGGTTAGCAAACCTGTTAGTAAACAATCAGAAAATCAATAACTGTGCAATACTACTCAACTACTGTCAAGGCAGTGATACTTCATTCCCTCAATAAAAGAAGTGAGGTAAAGTGATAGCAGCACGGATCTAGAGGGAGCAAAGGAACGGTGGAGCCCTAAGGATGTGGTCAGGCTACTGTTCAAAGAAGATGCAGATGTCTAGCCAAACAATGAGCTCATGAGTTTCTGCGGGGACCACAGTGGAGGGCTGGGGTGTACTTTCCATTCCTCCACTCTTCCAGGCGCTCTCAGATCCTTGTCTCTGAGGTGGCTCATTACAGACCTCGAGTGTAGCGCAGCGGTGAGTGTCAAAGCCGCTGAAGATAAAACCTCCAACCCCCTTTCTGATTAATTTCAAGAGCTTTTGCTGTACTAATCAGGATCACAAGGCTGAGGTCAACTTTCATCCTTTTGTTTTAAATGAGCTTTTTTGCTCTCATGCACCAGACAAAACATGTCTGATATATATCAAACATGAAAAGATGAATGAGATCCTTTGAGCTATGAGATGTCCTGATAAAGAGTATAGCTTCTCTGATGAATATTATGCTATTAATATATTAAATTAAGCAATGAAGTAGCCAAATGTTCAAGATTGGCAGTTGACAAATGTAACCTTATGGTTATGGCCCAGCAGTTAAGTATAAAATATATAATGTTAGAAGGACCCCATTTTTTGGACCCCATTGACTTTTGTGTGGACAAAACCACTTGAAACATTTTTTAGACTTTTAGTCTTCTTTTGTGTTACACAGAATAAAAGAGAGTCATTCAGGTTTGGAATCATATGAGGGTGAGTAAACGATAACGAAATTTCCACTTTCAGGTGAACTATCCCTTTAAGACAGTTAGTTCAGACCAGACAGTTTTTTCAACAAGTCCCACAAAATTGTCACAATGTTTGCTCACTTTGACAACAGCATATTGTGTTTAAATCAAGTAATTTAAAAAACATCAAGTACAGTGGAAAATGGAAAAGCCCCATTATTTAGTGACCCCCCGAAACTGGCAGCAAAAGCTAGCTGCGGTTGATTGAGGCCCTTCTTTTAATCTGCAAGGTATTACCATACTTGCTGAACATGGGAAATAATAACAAATGGTGAGTCCCTCACACTGAGACACTGGGTACAGTATGTGCTTTGCTTGGAGCCTCATCTCACCACACCACCGACTCTCTGAGGTTTCCAACTCCTGGATTTTTCCGTAGTGCTCAGGGTTGTAATACTGAGCTATTGTTTATCTAGTATCAATAGTTGGAAGGGGTGGAAAGAGAAAATGGAGAGTTGTCTTAAGGGACGTGGAAGTTACCTTGCTTCCAAAATCAGCATGCAAAAAAATTAAAAATAAATCACAAAACCAGGGTTTTCATTTATACAATGCATCGGATTGTCATAAATCTAATCTTATGTTAAAACTAAGAGAGAAATCTGGTTTCATAAAGGCAGAAAATCACATGAAAATATATGCGCTGAAAAGCAAACATAAATGCTAAACAAGTGTGCACTGAATGGATAAGAACTAAAATAATTAATAAACAAGTCTGTTTTTGTCCATGTAAACATATTCTTAAAAAAGTACTGTGCAAAAGTCTTAGGCATGTTAAGGTTTCTTCAAGCATCTTGGAGACGTTCCCGCAGTTCTTCTGGATTTAGTCTGTCTCAGTTTTTTCTGTTTCTTCATGTAATCACAGACGGACTCGATGATGGTGAGATCAGATCATCCTGGCTGTTGTCAGACTCCTTGTGCATACACAAATCTCACTGGATTATTACAATTAATGGCAAAAAGAATGTTTGGAAATGTAAACTAATATTTTCTACTGACACACTACAGCAAAAGATATAAATAACTCACCTAAAAAAACATATATTAACATATTGCGTATTAACATGCCTAAGACTTTTGCACAGTACTGTATATATATCGTCCATAAGAAAGTAACTCTGAGGCCTACAGTGCAAGATTATAGGCAGTTATAAAATGTCAAGCTTACATTTTTGGACAAAGGAAGAGAAAGAATGATTTACAACCCTAAAAGAAGTGAACATAAATCAATATACAGACAGACAAAAGCAGTCTTACATTTAAAAGTGCTACTGGCCTACATTTTCATCCTTCAAAGTTATTGCTGAGGACACAAAAATGTATGACGATAACATATTTTGGTATATTCGGAATATGCTATTGCCATTAAACTAAAAGAACTACTGAATGAAATCATACATTGCAAGAATGTGACTCAAAATGTTTTTCCAATGAAAATTACACTTTGAGGCGGTTGAAGCTGTCATAACTCTGAGCTATTGAGTTTTTATATTTTTACATTTATGTCAAACAAATATCTGGATATTACACAGACCATGATGGGTTTATTCATTTAAAAACTGTATTTCTGAAATCTGAGTGAATGTGACACCTCATATTCTGCAAGTTAGTGGAAATCAGGGCTCTGAACCGGTTCAAGAAACGAAAACAAAATCAAGTTGAAATGTTCTGAACAGAAATGCTTATTTGAAATGACCATTAATCAGTTTTAATTTTGAAATGTCCGCGCTCAGTTGTCAAGTTATCGTATGTAAATCGCAAGGCAATGTGCCGGCATTAGCTGTTGGATCGCAGAAGTTTACGCGAGGATAAGTTACAATAACAGGTTATATCCAGCTGTGTTTTGAAACCAGTGAAAATTGCAGGTTAGTGTAGAACCATTACTATTCAGCAAAAACACCTTGTTGTCAAAGTTAGTATTGTGGTTTTAAATAACACATTTTTTTATTTAACCTTGCACTGCAAATAAGCAGAGACAGTCTCCATAATGCGTGTAGGACTTCATTCACGATTGAGGTGGGTGGAGCTTCTTTATGAGGTTTTGCCGACAGTTTGAGGATCCACTGAAGTTACGAGGTTTAGTCACAAGCTCTTAGTAAAGTTCAATTCAAGCTCTGGTATAAAGAATAATCAAAACTAAAGAAAGAAAGAAAGAAAAAATAATGCAATTAATCGGTATTTTTTCTAATCAAACCATTTTCGGAAAGATAATGTTACAGAAGGAACGCAGAACAGAAACGTTGAACCGATTGATTTGTTTAGGCCCTAGTGGAAATACCTCTGGTTTTCTCTCTTCTGTAAGAGAATTCCACATTTTTTCCCCCCGATGGAAGAATTAATGACAAGAACTGATTCATTACACTCGTAAAATGTACAAGGCTGGTGACAAAGGGAGCAGTTTACACCTAGAGACTACACTTTTAGAAAAATAAGGAACTTTTGGAAAACCACCCAAAAGCATAAAAAAGTTTAACATGGAAATAAAATTAAGAGTTAGAGGTCACAGGGTCATGAATTGCTTCGTTTTCCATCCGCCTCTATGGTTGAAAACACCTCTCTGGTTTTCTCATTTAAAAAACAGGAGCCCTTCACATTTGTCATTTTAAGTGCAGTTTTTGTAGTGGGTATTCAAAATGATTTATATGCTATATGAAACAATTACAGAGAGGAATTCTGAATTGAGTCGAAGTCTCAATAATATCCATAAATATTTTAGCCCTCTTTTACATCTACTCTCAGCATCGAAACACAGAAAGCGACTGTGTTTTGGCTATTTGTGCCTCTATAATGCCAGATCAGGGGGCTTATTTTCTTCTAAGCTCATTTGGATAAAAAATAAAAAGCCAAACAAATTAATTCAAAGAAAACAAAGACTCAAAGCAGGAGACTCAAGCTGCTCTTGAAAATGAAGTACCTTGAACAAAAGCGTCTCATCCACCTATTAGTGCCCCAATTTTCCAGTTCTGTATAAGGATGGGAATCATCTAAAAAGGGGGTGTAGAAACAGAAGAGCTGATCAAAACAGAGAGAGAACAGAAGGTGAATGGAGTATCTTGCCCCAAGGCTGAGTCTTCAGCCAAGAGCCCTGAAGATGGAGAACAGTCCCTTTCTGTGTGTGGGGCTACGCTGGTCCAACACAAACAAGGACTCTCTTTCAAGTGTAGTGATCACATACTGAGCATCTCGCTCCTATCACCTCACCCACCACTCCTCCTCAGAGAGGAGGTCTCACCCCTGCCGCTCTCACTGACACAAAGGTCTTGAGCAATGTCACCGAAACATCAGTACAGAAGAGTTAATGGTGCATAATTATCTGAACACATGCTACAACTCAATAGCAAATCATTTGAGGCCTAACACCTCCAAAGGCAGAGGTCTTCATGTCAAAACAAAGATGAAAAGTTCATAAACTACTTTCAAGTAAGTCAGAAAGTTGTCTGAATGTTGGTCATTTTATGAAACAGGTGCCTTTTTTCCAGTAAAAAAAAAGAAAAAAAAAAGGTGATTTCAAACATTCTATCAGATAAACAATGTGATTAAGTGTTAGCAATTTGTTATTGTTATTTGAAAATATTTGGGGGCATAATTTTGCCTTAAGTCAAGTTAATTCAAGCCAAGTCAAGCCAAGTCACCTTCATTTATATATTGCTTTTTACACATTTTTTCAAAGCAGCTTTACAGTGATAATAGGAAATTAATGCAACACAGATTGTTTTGGCTGTACATCAGCTCTAGAAGGAAGTCATTGTCTAGCTTAAGCATGATTTTAATAGATTCATTTCAGTTGTAAAAATGATTAGTTATTACCTTACACAACATCACTTTCAACTGAAAAAGAAAAGAAAAAAAGAAAAAAAAAGCGTTCTGGCCGTTCATTTACATGACAACAGCGATGACAACAGGTGGCCTGAGAATGCAAACTTTGAAGTTTTTGAAAACAAGTTTTGAAAGCGATACCGTTATCATCTTCGTGTAAATCTGTGAAAATGGTAACGGCATGCACATGCGTATTATATGTGTAGTTTATGTGCGGGCGCATAGTGTTTCTATGCAAAGGGACATTGCCAATTATGGATGTGTGTGAACAGGAATCATTTTGATAATGTTTTCATCTGTACAGAGGATTTTAATAATCTAGAGAAATAACCTATAGAAAGGTAATAGTTTTACAGTTTAACATTAAAAGGTGGAAGTAACGGAAGTAGCTAAAAATCTTCTGTATTGTGACACATCAGAGTGAAATGGATTACTGAAAAAGTCAGTAAATTAGAGTTATTATACTACATACAATAACTTATTTCTTAAAGTTAGGAAACAGTTGAATCTTCATTTCATGTTGACTTTAAAGATAGTAATGATTTAGATTTTAAACATGTCCCCTACAAACATAACAAAACATGTGAAGAGTTCAAATGCAAAAGCCTCTAAGTGCCATCTGAAATTTTCTTCTAGAATGATAATTTTTATCAAGCTCGTATGTTTAAGTTCAGTAATTTCACTTAAATGCCAATGAAAATTACCTACAGTGAAATTACTGAACTTAAATATATGAGCTTGATAAAAATTATCATTCTAGAAGAAAATTTCAGGTGGCACTTAGAGGCTTTTGCATCTGAACTCTTCATGTTGAGACTTGATGATGAAGGACGATGACGTCATTATCACAAAGTTCATTACATCAAAAGGAAAAACATTAATAGCTGGGTTGATACAAACCTCACATAAAAAAAAAAAAGAACAAAAAAAAATCATTTTTATATGTCATATAAAATATATGATGCAGAGAGAAAATAAAATTTTATTTCTATTTGTTTTTATTAAAGGGACAGTTCACCCAGTCATCTACTCACCTTCATGCCATTTCAAATGACAGCTAAGAAAAATCCCAATTTCTAATTACTGTATTCATTTTAGTGGCTTTGTTTGGGACGTGCTTTTCGAATCTGGATTTGTGCTTGTTCCAGAGGTTTGTAATTCTCTATCGCTTTCCCATGGACTTCTCCTGCAGACAGGAAATTATCTCACACTGATCTTTGGCCTGGCTTGAAATCAGAACAACAGGCAAAGCTTAGGCTGACATATTCAAGCTGCATCAATGAAGAAAAAATGGACAAGGGAGGACAAATTGAAAATGTTGTACTGCATCTCGCTTACTCATATGCCATCTAGTATGGTCACCAGACTTATGTTATTAAATGGTTCTTTGATTAAAAATGATTCCATAAAAAGCATTGATGTAATTGACTAAATGTGGTCCCATATTGTGGTTAAACGTATGGTCTGTCTGTTTTGGGACAAGGCACATGCCCCCCTATTGCGATAGTGATTTGCTGTGCTCAAATATAAGAAGAAAAAAAAAACACATCTAGAAAGGCTTTCCTATTCTCAGAAATAAATAAGTCATCCACTCAGCAGTAGAATGACATGTACAATGCTGTTTCTCATCGCACAACGCACATGTTGCTCACATTTCACAGGATCTGAGAGTTAGCATGACGGGATGAAACTCTGTTTAACAGCAAAGTGCTTTGCTGATGACTGGCAAGTACCCAACGGGCAATATTTCATCTTTAGATAATCTAATTTGAACAAAATTCGATTTTGAAAGACCCCGTTAAATCAAAAATGTCCCGACTAAACTTGCTACCATTTCAATAGGACATTAATTTTAAAGGGATTGTTCACACAGAAATGATTTTTTTTTACTTATCCTCGTGTTGTTCCAAATTCATAAGACTTTAGTTCATCTGAAAAAATGATCAGCGGACATACATATAGTATTCAAATTTGGTCATGGAAGCTCAAGCATGCTTTCTTGATGCACAAGAACCAATTAAGTTCTTTCTCGCATGTCATTCCAGCAAATTTGAGCTTCTACAAGAGCCAATGAGGTTTGTTGTCACCCGTCAAGCAAGTTCAACCAAAGCGATCATGTCTATTCAGAAGACTTGGACTGAATAGGGCCCTATGAAATCTGTTTACATTTTTCCCAAATTAATTCTTTCCGTTTTAATTTCCGTGTTCATTGTTTTGGACTCCATTTTTATGGTTAAATACAATTGTAATAATCAAAAAGCATGTCTAATTAATTGAATAAAACAACAATTTATTAATTTAAAAATAAAATTTAATTTCAAAGAAAAGTTTTTTAACTTTAAAAGGCATAACACATTAAATTAATTTATCTTTTGATCATATATATATAAAAAAAACATATATTTAAAAACAATAACAACAGTAATATATTTCTGTCACAATTTCAAGTGAACCTTACTTTTATTTTGACGGGTTGCCGTAAAGACCTTTGAGTTTCTGTGTGTTTATGATATGAAGATAGATTTTCTCAAATGAAACGGTAAAATGCTCAAGAAGTGACTCTCAGAGTGGCTAAGGAGATGAAGTTCATACAGTGAGGCGGCAGAGGCTGAAAACACCGCAAGCGTCACACATGCTTCAGCGTGTGTGTTTGGGAAATTAAACCATTCATTTACACAGAGGCACTCAGAACATGCAGGATTCATATTTAAATAGTCTTTTTTGCAGTTTAATATTCACAGACACTAGTCTATATCGCAATTTGATTTAAGTGTACTGACCTGCTTTTTATGTAATCATCAAAAATGTTACAAATTCCGTGAAATTCTGCGTTATACAGTAAATTCCGTTTTTATGATTGGATTCCGTCCACGTTTCCCGCATCGCGGAAATCATATGGCCCTAATTAAACTGCGTGATTCATATGGATTTATTTTACGATCCTTTTATGAACGCTTTGAACCATGAATAGACTTTCAAAGGAGGGACAGAAATATCTCAGATTTCATTAAAAATATCTTAATTTGTGTTTAGAAAATGAATGAAAGTCTTATGGGTGTGATACAAAATGAGGGTGAGTAACTGTTGACAGAATTTTCCCTAAATATTCAAGGTCTAAAACAATCAGCACATATCAAAAGCATTTCACTGTTGAATAAAACAAAACCCAACTCTTCTAAATATCTGCAGGTGCTGATAGTTGACGTCCACACACTAGCCTATAGAGGGTCACAGACTAGGGATCACCTCCCCACTCCCACCACATTTAACACAAGCAAACAAGGCAATATCTTAAGCATGACGTTAAGCATGACGTTAAGCATAACGTTGCCTGCAGTGCTGTCCACATCACTACAGATCCGTTCCCAGCAGCAACGAGCATTAAAACTAGCAGACCTGAACCCAAACAGGCATTAACAGAGCACACCTTGTTCTCAGCTGTGACTTCAGGAAAAACACTCCACCAGCTTGACATCAACGCAAGTCATGCTTTACTCCGGACATCAAAATTGTCACTCACAATTTTTATAGACACTTCAAATTTAAGGACCATTCAGCATAAATATATTTTCCAAACCTGTATTACTTATTTTCTTCACAGATATTTAGGAAATTGCTTTGAATGTTTTTGTCCATAGATTGAATGTCAATGGGGTTTAAAACTAGAGTTGTCAAAAAGTGCAGACTTCGGTACCTCTAATTGAACACAATGGTCAATTAGATGTGTTTACGATTCCACTCAACAGCGCTCAAAGCGTCACAATTTTAAAATGTCAGTACCGACTTGGTACCGAAGTCGATACTTTTTGACTACTCTATTTTGGACCTTTTTATTTTTATTTATTTTGTGTTTCACAGAAAAAAGAAAGTCATACAGTTTTAGAATAACATAAGCGCGAGTAAATGACGACAACATTTTAATTTTTTTTTGTGAATTATAGCTACTTGCAATTCATTATTAAACATAATTATCAGAAATTACCATACATCAAAGGTGCTCCTAAACAGGCAATTCTCCGGTTTTCAGCTAATTTTGTTAATGGATCAAGCACATTCAAAGTGTGTGGTTTCAATTTCACAATTTTCCACAAAAGGTCAAAAGGAAAGTATTTGATTGTCAAAAGGAAAATATCTTCAGCTATTCTTTCATAGTTGATGCTTCCACTCCTCCCATGAAATAAATCTGATTTGGTTGTTATTGGCAGTTGAAAGTTATTTTTATAGGAAAAGGAAACTATCTAAAGTGCTTTGGCAGTGTTTCCAGATAACAATCTGAAATGAAAACGGTTTATCTTGCACCTTCGATCTCCCTCAACAGTTGAACTAGATGGTTTTTAACCCCAAGCAAAAGTGACAGCATTGAGTGACAATCTACAGCAGATGGAATATTTCCATACATTCAGCTAGTTTGCTGTAAAATGATGTCTTGGAGAGAATGCCTGAGGACTTATCCTTAGTCGGATAATTACTGGAAACATTTTACCTTCGCCTTTGAAACCCTCTCTGTTTATCCTGCATTATCTCAGGAATGGTTTTACCCTCTTATATTTTAGCTCAGCATGCCACTGGGGACTTAATGTAAGGCATCTGTTAAAAGCTTCACTATACTCTTCCTCCATAGATTCCTTCCTTGTGATGTATAGAGGACTATCTTGTAAAAAAAAAAAAAAATCCATATGGAAGCTGTAAGTCATGATTTTTATATGAAGTATACACAAAAAAACATGAACATTAAAGTTTTAAGGCGGATGTGCCAAGCGTGACATTTTTAGAATGAAATTGACAGCTGAAAGATGAAGATGCATCCCTACAAAATCAGCGTTGAGAAACTGCAAGTAAAAACTAAGATAATCAGCATGTAATGCAATTAATTACAGCACAATAACAGA
The DNA here is from genome assembly GCF_965113295.1 of Leuciscus leuciscus. Classification (NCBI taxonomy): domain Eukaryota; kingdom Metazoa; phylum Chordata; class Actinopteri; order Cypriniformes; family Leuciscidae; genus Leuciscus; species Leuciscus leuciscus. The sequence continues at coordinate 19,062,547 of NC_138737.1, forward strand.
TTCCTATTGTAAATCTATCTGACAGCCCTTAAACTGATGTCAAGTATCTGACTGATTCGAAATGTGGAAACTTCTCATCTTCTTCAGTGACTTCGAGTTCTGAATGAAATCGCGAGTCTGGTATTCCTCTCAATTGCAAATTTTATGAGACTTAAAGAAGCCTGGGCAGGACGTGATGACAATTTCACAATAATATTCACTCTGCCAACTTTCTGACTCCCCAAGGCAATCACAAAGACATTATGAGGTAGACATTTTTATGGCTGTATAGGACTATCAAAATGTGGAAAGTGGATGTAAGATAGATTAAAATTCATATCACTCATTTTTTTTATTTTTTTTATCACCAAGTGCCTGAGCAATTTTTGTGGAGCTTAGTCTGTGGGGTAGCCGGCTAAAATAACTGTAAATCGCACCAGCCACATGTGGCTCGAGGGGAAAAAAACATGTTAGGCACAGCAGGAAAATAAAACTTAGGAAATAAGAAAAACTCCAGCATACTTTGGCATTCATAATAATTAATGATGGTGAAAGAGAGGCATTGTATGGGGGGACTGGAACATGCAAAACCATTTAAGTTCAACACTTTACGCACTTCTGTAAGAGGTAAGAATTTAAGATAAGCAATTTGTCTCCAATTAACATGAAGAATCAACACAAAATCTTTAGGAATTCCTTAGAAAACCTAAAACAGGAAAATATCCTAGTCCCTAAATGAAAGTGTCTCTCAATGACCGCAGCTGTTTCTCCTACACAAACACACACATCATCATGGCAAACTATAGCACCCACAAAAACCAGCCCACTTTTCTATACACTCAATGTCAGACGACCAGGTGTGGAATCAATAGCCTGATCTCATTTTTCAACCAAAGCACATGTGCTCCGGCCCCCTATGAGACTATGGAAAATAACTTGAGGTAGGGCTACTGTTACAAGCGTGAACGTGTTGGTGTCAAGGAGGGTCCGTGTTCAAATATTACTTGCAGGTGAGGCAGACAGCTCTGAGTCAGCTCAGAATCAAGCCAGGACTAATAAAAGAAGCAGCTATGGAGACATTTAGCTGCATGTACAGAAATACCAGTCAAAAGTTCCATCCAAAATAAACAGTTTAAAATCAAATTTTCAGCTGCACGGTCGGTTGCATTTAATTGGAAGCTTATGGCGGATGAGAAAACGAAGTATGTCCTGACTGGCAAATTTCTGCTATTCCCCTGCTATTATAATTAGGGCTTTCAATCACATCAATCAATATTTAACTGCGATTAATCTAATTTATTTTTCATTAATGTATTTGTTTTAAGAAAAGAAAACGAAATAATAGCCCTTTGTGTAATTATTCAGCAATTTTACAAAATTATGCAACAGCTCGGTTTACTCGTCTCATAAAAAATTAAACAGATTAAGATTTCCAATACTGCAAAAAGCTAAATAAAACAAAACATTGAATAAAATAAAATTGTATTAATATAATATTTTTTTATATACAATTATTATTATTTAATTGGTTGAGATTCAATAATCAAATTTCATAATAAAAAAAAGAAAAGTAAATTACTTTATTTTGATTAAATAAAATAATTGTTAGGGATTAATTTATAAATTAATAACCTGTACAGAGTGTTTTTGAGTACATGACACAATGTCATGCTGAAGCTCTGACTTTGTAGTAATGACATTTTAAAATTAATGTAAATGTCAAATTGAATAAATGAGTTTAAAAAAAATTTAAAATAATTTTAAACATTAACTTTGACAGCCCAACTGCGCATATATTATGATGATATAATAAAAAAATATATATTGATATTGTTTATTGGTTATAGAATGTCTCTGTGTTGTGCTAATCAACATTAAGAACCAATATAATCATCTTTTCCACAAGTTAAAGTAAATTTCATGGTCAATTTCTTGCTGTTGCTGACAACAAACCTCTTTTCATGGTGGCAATGTCAGTTATTTCAGAGTGGAAAGGATGAGTAATCTGAGGCCTTGGGGTGAAGAGGTCATCTGAGGTCAACGCAGGCACATCCATCATCAATGGAGACAGGAGAACACTTCAGCCTTGTTCTGACTAATGTTTACCCAGCAGAATCTGTGCGGTGGCCCTGCTTAAGAGGCTGACCTGGTTTTGCATGTTCCTCACCTCTTTCATTCCTATAATGTGTGCAGAATGGCGCAAATTAAAAGTCAGTGATTTCATGGAAAAAGTTCCCCTTGAACAATGCACACAGTTCTTGTCAACATCCACTTAACAAGACTTCAATGGAATGAATGCACTTCTTACAGCCTAAATACATGAAAGTTACGCCTACAAACACATCCCCCATGATTCTTGATTCTTGCAGCTGGGATGATGTCACAGATCATTTTCCTGGTCCGGTCCACCTCCGCTATAATTAGACTTTCACTCTGCAAGCCCTTTCTATCTTCACAGACACGCACAATCCATGAAAAGATCTGTGCCATAAAAACAGTGAATTAATTATCACTGCCTGACAATCATTTGCATCCACCCCCCCAAAAAAACTCAATATTTCTTGAACAATAACAGCAGGAACTGTTGCTCTGAGGAACTGTCCATGACCTCAGATCCTCACTTTTTCCATGCCTGGAAAACTTGAGCGAATGGGCATTCATGCATGATCACAGCAGATCAAAGATCCGTCTTTAATCTGAGGTCAATTCAGGATCGAAATGTTGTTGTACATTTCACATCTCACTTGTTTTTCCATAAACTTTTGAACTCTTACAACCTTTTACGGATAATAGGCTATGTCTAAAGTTTACATATAATAACTGAACACATTCTGCACATATGAATATATACCATTCAAAAGTTTGGGGTTAGTAATTTTTTTTTTTACGTCTCTTATGATCATCGAGGCTGCATTTATTTGATCAAAATATTCGGAAATAGTATTACAATTTAAAAGAACGTATATTTTAAAAAGTAATTTCTTCCTGTGATGGAAAAGATGCATTAAAATAGTTGTGCGGCTTTTTTGGAAACTGTGATACAAAGATTCTTTGATACCTATAAAGTTCAAAAGAACAGCATTTATTTGAAATATAAATATTTTGTAACATTATAAAAAGTCTTTACTGTCACTTTTGAGCAATTTAATTCATTCTTGTTGAATAAAATTATAATTTCTTTCAAAATTTATATATATATATATATATATATATATATATATATATATATATATATATATATATATATATATATATATATATATATATATATAAATTATTTAATACTACGATATATCCCAAACCTTTGAGCAGTATATTTATGTAATCTATCAGAATTTTGTAATTTGATCTCTCTCTCTCTATATATATACTATATAAAACACATGATTTAAAATAAGCTAGAATTGAATACTAACAATAAAATAAAAGTGCCTTTAAGACATTATATGTCCAAATCAGGGGATTTTTTTTAAATAAAAGGTTTAGGCTTTTGATAAATGTATTACTATTATTATTAAAAAAAAAATTTTTTTTTTAATTGTTGCAAAAGAAAAAAGAAAAAAAGAAATTCTGAACTTTTTAGGTCTCTAACCAAGCATAAGCAAATCAGTGACCATGTGAGCAAAAGATGCTCTTTGGAACATTCATATCATGCTGGATAACACAGATCATCTCACACAGGCTTTTGACTGCTGAAGAAATACAAAACCTGGCATTACGAGATGGATGACATCAGGCTGCTTTTGTTTGTTCACGCTGAACAGGGTACGTTGCATTAGGTATAACAGATTGGAGGCTGCAATCCTCAAGATAAACTATTATCATTCCTGTTTCCTTTGAAACTGCTTTTCAACCCTCTGATTATCTGAAGTTAACACTCTCTGTGCTCTCAAGTCACAACAGAAAGACAGATATCCCTAACTGTTCTCTTTGTGTGATTAAGTGGCTCAAAGGCCAGCAGCGCCTTGTTACCAAATACATTTAAGAAGAAAGAACAAAGGTAACACTTTATTTCGAGTCCACTTTAGACATTCTACTATAAGTAACTTTGCACCTGCATGTCAACTACCAGTCATTAAAGTATAGACTATAACAGTAGACCGTTGTCTACTGATGAACACTTTACTTTGATGGTCCCCAACAGACATTATACTGAATATAATAACTTTGCAAGTACATGTCAACTTATTCTACAAACCCTAACAGTCTGCTAATCCTCAAATGACAGTTACTATATTTGACATGTAGTTGCAAATTAATGTTGCCACTTGCCAGACAGCTTGCAACCCATGTTTATTTGCATTTATGAAATGTTTATGCTTGCAAGAAGAGCAAGATCTTTCATGTTGCACATTTCTGATTTATAGTGACGGTCATGGTCCTCTCTAAATTGATGACTTCAGCACTGAGCGATTTTGGTTTGTCTCTCGCTTTTCTCGGGAATTAGTTTGGAGCTTTCCACTTTGTTCTGATTTGCAGTTAGAGCACCTCATCCACTTCAGTGGTGTAAAAATATGTGAACATATCTAGCAACCCAAACTATTTTAATATACAAGTCATGAACATTTTACTTTATGCATTAATTATCGTTTTTAATTACACCTAAGTTTGCAAGGAATCAACCTAAGATTTCCTAACAAGCAACAAGCATGTTTTTAATTCAGTTATATCCTGCAGTGCTTCTTGTAAACAATATCTCAAAGAGATTTTCTTTTCATTTGAAAGTTATGTTTATGTACTGTAATTATTTTGATTAGTCAAAAGGATGAAAAACACAATGGGCCTCATTTATGAAATGAACGTATGACAGAAAACTGGGCGTACGGCCGTTTCCACGCAAAACTTGGCATTTCTCAATATAGACCTGAGCTACGATCAAATCTCACGTCATGTCTCAGCTTGTGTACGCAAGTTTTTAACTGTAATCTAACTGTAATGAGAGGATTTTGTTAGACTATTTTCCTAACCGACAACTGAAGCTCAGTCGATTTCATATTAGAATGTCAGCATACGAATATTTCATGAATCACACGTGAACACTGTCCTAAGTTGATTTCTGCGCTCGGATCTGTGCTCGTTTCTAAATGAGGCCCAATGAAACTAAATTTGAAGAGGCCCCCGGTCCCAAGAAAGAGCTTTTATTCAGACTAGAGTTAGAGTTATTTTAGAACATCAAGTTAAACTAAATGAAAATGAGTAATGTTGCCTTGGAAACTAACTAAAATAAACTGAAGACCTAAGTCTTCTGCTTCACAGAAAAAAAAAAAGACAAGTAGTCTCATAGGGGTCTCATCTAGAAAATAAGTAACAATGTCTCAAACTCAGACATTTCTTATCAAGATCAGATTATCAGACCAAATTATAAAACTGATACTTAATAAAACAGTTGCAGCTTAAGTTAAGAAAGAACAAACTCTGTGCAATAAACATTTCCTCTGAGTGTAAAGAACAATTAATTAGTTAACGTGGAAAGCTATGAGCTAATGTTCACAAAGATAAAATCTAACAACATGAATTAAACACATCTGGAAGGGAAATGATACCATGTATATAATGGGATTATTCGCAGTGGGTGGATTTGATTTAGAGACTGATTACAACCCCATTTATAGCTTTCACCTGTGTCTGTCACATAATTATTTCTCCATTGGAACCACTGTTCGGCAACAGATGCTAATCTGATGTTTTCTTTATGAAGTGAGAGACACAGTCTGGGAACTATTCATTTGAGATCACTTTGTATTTTCCTTTCCTCACCTGATGGGAAATCGCTAACAACCTGTGTTTTCGCTAACAAGTTCAGCAGAGATTGTTATGGGATATTTATCTAGTGATAATCTTCCCTTGATTGGACTCTCACGGCCAAATTTTTTTATTGAGAAGCATGTCATATAGAAAACAACTTTTGCTAAAATTGATGCACCTGTTTTTGATTAGCATTGGAAAGAGAAGCAGTCCACAGTTACACACTGGTTTTGAATGAAATCCAAGCACATAGTCCTTTTCAAAGAATGTGAGTCTATGATAGATTAGAGAGCTCTATGTACAAACCACAGCGCTGCCTCACATTGTGAATGAGACAAAACGTACCCAAAATCATCAACACATGGATGCAGTTTTTCCCACCGCTAACATGTGGAAAACTGATGTCCACATCTAATAACACTTCTGATCAAAGATCACTTTCAAGAGGTTACCTTATAAAGTCTTTTGGTCTGACACCACTACATGTGTCTCTGACATAAATAAATGTTGCCATAGTAACTGTTCTCATTACCTCATTCTGAAATGTACAACCCTGAATTTCCCCAACAACTGAAATGTGCAGAATCTTTACCGCTTCTTCATGGCAAATCACATCAGGAAAAAGTAGGAGTTTATTTCCAAGACATTTGGGATATCAGTTATTACATTTAATACTCTCAACTTTGGTCCAGAGGAAGATTCCTGCCAAGTGAAGCATGACCCTGTACCTAGCAACAACAAAATGGTTTTAGAGCGTACATATATAAAATACAAGGAATAATTTATGGATGACTTTACCCTTTTGTCTGCATTTTCTTTTCTTTAATATATGGTTAAAATGAAGTATTAAAACGGGTTAAAAAAGCAGTTTAGCAACTGAACTATGCTTTCAGTACTTGCTTAAATAATTCTAAAAATAATTTAATGAAGTAATATGTGGATTGTTTTAGAACATTTCTCTGTTGGTTCAGAATTCAAAGATCTTTCTCAAGTTTCATTACTACCCTTACAGATAAGAGCAGAAAAGTCTGTTCACAGTCTAAAGTTTATGGATCTTGATTGATCAGAGACAGAAGAAAATGGGACACGCAGTTAGTCAATGGCTGTTTCTCAATATGCGTTCTTCAGTGATCTTGTGTCCTTGTGTTCTCATACTACGTCATCATCAACCGTCGAAGTTCAATTCCAATACTCAAGAACACAAGTACAGAGGACGCATGAAGTGCCCGGATGTGTCCTTGATATCGAGGATGCATCAAATGCAGACTTGAGAGAATCGAACCGCTAAAAATCCCAGAAGACGTTGCGGTCAGTCGACGTACGGAAGGCTGTAAGCTTTAAACTTCTCGTTCTCACTTAAGAGATTCCTGCTGCAAGCTCGACATACGTGACAGCTCGTGAAAGTTTACATTTGGCGGTCTCTTTTGCTTCATTTTAATAAAATGATAAAGACCTTAAGAAAGCGGCAGTATTTTTATTGGCATATTAAAAAGAATCTTTACATTGACAAAACATAGGTAACATAGGCTACTCATAAATACACATGGTAAAATAAAAAAGATATAAACTATGAAAAATATGTCTATAATAATATGAAAGAAATGTTTAAAAGGTTGTGACATATGTTTGTGATGTTGTGCTGTATTTGCCGAGATGGTCAGTTAAGCAGCAATATCGCAGCACATCTCAATTCTCATAAAGATGCGTTCTGTGTTCTCGCGTCCTTCCGAGTTCGTTCTTTCAAGGTCGCCTGGCAAGACCAGTCTCAAAGAGAACGCAAGTCTGTTCTTTGCGTTCTTGGAATTGAGAAACAGCCAATGTGTCTTACAACTCCTCAAAGGTCTCAGCTGTTCCTACTGATGAAGTAAAAACCAGGTGAGCTTTGACCTAACATGAAGCACAGTCTCTGTTCAACATCTGCTCAGAGAACACCTTGTGAGTCTTATGGAGTGTGAACGTTCCATAGAGAAACATCCCACATCAGGCAGCTTGTAAATACCCCCAAACTGACTTCCTGTTTGGGGAAATTAAGAATTTTAACAGGACCACCACAGTATGCAAGAGGTTTCATTATAGTCCATATAAAGTGTTGAGAAATACTTATAAATATATACAGTACACACACATTTCTTAATTTTTAATTTTCTTAATTCTTTAATTTTTAAGGCTTTAATAAACAAGACGGAAATAAAGGAAATAAGACGCTGTCAGTATGAATCACTGCATCACTAAACTAAGAGATACACAGGTCAATCACTGTTATTATTACTTTTTATAAACCAACTCCAACGTAAAACCAAGAAAGAAGTCCATAATCTCATTTAAAAGTCTCCTATCATTTTGATTTTGCTACCCATCATTCTAGCCTAGATCATAACCTAGATATACCCATGCCCAATTAGGACCTGATCAATATGACATCACTGAACTCCAGACAACAGTTGCAGCTGGTAGTCGACCGTCCGGAAATAGACAGACAGGGAGAAGTGAATAGCAGGGGTTGTGAATTTGGGTGGGGGATTAGAAGCTCATGCTTTTAGATCCCTTTGTGCCAAGGGGAGGAGAGAAGTGGAGAGGGGGTGGACCAACCCCAAATCCACTGCCTGTTGGAAATGAAGAGAGGGACAGAGAGAGAGAGAGAGAGAGGAGTAGAATAAGTTAGTGCAACAGAGGTGATGGACTTAGTCCAGTAAGACTGACAGGGAACACACAAACTCCTCCTGAGGGCTGAGAAGAACATGCTGGTGGACTTTCCTTGCCTTTCAATACCACAAATGAACAGAGGAACCAACATCTACAGCACTTAACAGAGATATCTGCTGATCTTCTGAAGTCTTCAAAGCCCACTTCTCTCAAGCTCCTTAAAATACTTGAGAATTTTTAAACCGTGATCCTTTTTAGAGTAAAATTCAAAGACTTGCTATCTTAAAAGTCAGAATTTTTCACTTTGTTTAATATGTTTTTTACCACTTCTCTCTGAGAAGAGTTCTTGAAGAGGTACTTGTCAGAGTTCTTGAGCAAGGATTCGCAGGATTTGCGCCGCCACACAAACAGAGGTGTTTAATTGAAGACTTTAAAACTGAAGACCTTTCCACTGACACCAAGGACATACTAACAAAGAGAGACAGTGGGGGATTACGACAGACAGAGTGAGAGAGAAAGAGAGAGAGAGAGTGAGTGGGAGAAGAGAGAGGAAAACCCCATAGAGCAATCTCCACAAGTTGTGATGACTATTTCCACAGAGGCACTTTGCACGGTTTCTCCTGGACACTGACGGATTTCAAGAAGGTGCTGTGCAATAGACTGGAATCAACTGGTAAGGTTAAGGTGAGCCCAGAGGCTCCGCTTGCTGTCTAAACATGTGTAATTGCATCCGGCTCACTACAATGCTTGTGCTAATCTTGGAATGAACTTTTAAACACCTGTTTATGTTTGGCTGAAAGCTTGCGTCACTTTTTGTAACACACTGAGTTTTATGTGCTTTGATAATCGTTTTTAAGCTTCGCCCTCCCACTCCGATCCTGTCATGGGATGTATGGATAAGGTCTGTCGCCCTGGGCGACATCTCTTTCTGATGTTTTTAGTGGAGGGTTAATCTTTGACGGGCTGAAAGAAAGTTATATGGGGTCGTTGAGGACAATAGAAGTGAGAAATTCAGGGATGGTGTGTTTTAGCGGTTCATTTGTCATAAACACACAATGGCTGTTACTAGCAAGGGACCCCGGACACAATTTAAGACAACAAAGCGGCTGCGTCAATAATGACGTCTGTGAGCATTCAGATCAAAAAGAGTCGTTTCCCACGTGTTGAAAGACAGTCTAGACAAGTCTACGAATACATTGAGGTGTGAAAGACGGAAAAGGAATTACTAAAGTGGTTTAAAACAGCATGACAAGAAATGCGATGGGGGAGTGTTGTACACAATTTATCTTTCAGTTTTATAAATTTTAATAATAAGTTTTGGAATTAGAGAAAGGAAAGGAAGAGGGATGCAAGGTAGGGATGGAGGGAGGTAGAGTAAGTTACACATCCCGAAATGTTTGGAAGGGACAGGATGCAGGAGAGTTGACTGTGGATGTGTCTCTTTGTTTTATTCCCCAGGAAGCTTTTTTCCATCTAGGGATCAGAACGGAGGCAGACTTCTCAATCAGGCTTTGTTCAGCCATGGTTCTGTTTGAATAAGATAGAGCTTACAAGTTTTCAAAATCAGAGTATCTCAAGTACTCTCTTTATGGACGGGCATGCCATGGCAACAAAATACACAAAGCTCATAATTGCAACTGTATACAAAGCACTCAGGATTGTTTATACAATGGTCTAGACCCAGGGTTTTTGACTAGGGGTCCCTGAAGCTATTCCAGGAGGTCCGCAGAAAGGAACAAGTAGATTTTGCTTATGTTTTAAATTATATTAATGAAAATGTTTTAAATCAAAATGATTAAAAGTCTTACCAAAATCTATCTAGATTTTTCATACTGGGGGTCCGTCTGGGTGTGGGGACCCTGGGACTGTAAAGCTTGGAAACTCCTGGTTTAGCAACCTGATCTCATTAATATCTCATAAATATTAATATTAATGTCTGAGTGCAGGGACCCTGGGACTGTAAAGCTTGGAAACTCCTGGTTTAGCAACCTGATCTCATTAATATCTCATAAATATTAATATTTGCAGGTATTCATACATAATTTTAGTACTATTAATACATGTAATAACTATTGAAAATACGCTGAAGAGTATAATATGGATGCATTGACAGCATCTGTAAAAGTCTTTACATTTGAAAAATGTGTATTTATATTTTATTTGTACTATATTTGTATTATTTGTAATATAATCTCACTGATTTAATACAATAAAATAAATTAAATTCCACTAATTTAATATTCTATGAACCTAAAAGGATTCGTAAATATTTGCATATCCCTAAATTGTTTAAATGCTTGTTTTAAAGTTGTAAATTGCTTGTAATTAGACATTTATAATGTTACATATGTTTTCTATTTCAAATAAATTATTACTGAAATAGAATGTTAATTTGTTAATTACAACTCAAATTGGTAAGGCTTCAGAAAACTTGCAATTTGTATGGTACTTTTATGGTAGCTTGACAATTTCAGTCATCAATTAATATTGTGTGGGAAAGGGCAACTTCAACATTCTGCTAAACTTCAGAATCAACATCTCATTTTGTGTTCTACTACACAATGATGTTGGGTGAACTATCCCTTTAAATAGAACATGACACTGTAAAAAATGTACACTAATGACACACAAAAAAAGGTCCATTGTTAAATGTGCAAAGGGCCTGTGTTTAGTCTCATTAGTCTGAGTGCTCTGCTAACCTACATAGATATAACTTCACAGTCAGAGCTAATTTGTGAGAGGCACACAGGCACAAGTGTGAGGTGAGGACTTCAGCCTTCACCAGCCTCTCTCTCTCTCTGTGTGTGTGTGTGTGTGTGTGTGTGTGTGTGTGAGAGAGATTGTATGGCAGCTTGGCTCACTCTAATGAGGGGCGGAATTCAAGGAATGCCACGCTAAGGTTGAAATGAGAAGGGCAGGCGAGATAACAAGGGGATGATGGAGCGATAGGGAAAGACTGAAAGAAGACATAGAGCAGTTGTGTCCCCTTACTCCCTAATCAATGATTCAAACACTGCTATTGTGCCACAGGAAGTCAGACCAAACAATAGTAATACCAGTTAATGTAAATGACTGCACACTGCACTAATGTTATTGGTTATGATCAGTCCGTTTCAATTCATGAGTTTGACTTGGCCATAACTGGGCAATTTCAGAAAAAAATTAGTTTAACAGTTAATTAGTTGATTAATTATCATAGTTGGTCAATCATTTTAAGAATTAAGTAATATATTAATAATTTAACAAATTATTATAAGTATAAGTTTGACTAAGTATTCCTTTTTATTTCTTGATATATAATACATTTTTCCTTAACTCATTATATATAAAGTTCAACACTTTCAAAATGAATTTTTCATAACAAAACAAAACAAAATTTTAGTGAATACATTAGTAAACTAGAGCATAATGGGAAATTAAGTGGTTTCAAACAATGATTATTAATATTGTGTAATGATCTGGAATGATCTGATAACATGTTTAATTGGTTATTCTGAATAAGGAAATGTAAAATGCATTTTAAAATTGAATTGAATTAAATTTAAAATTAAATTATGAAGAACAAATCTGCATCATGCACCTTAGTTTCAATTCAAATTCAAGAATTAAATGTTATGTTGTTATTGGTGCAAAACAAGGCAGAACTTGTTTCTATCAGTTATTGTTCTTTCTCTTTTAAAAGGTGTTTCTTTATCTTTTATAAGGCATATGTGTAATAGTTCAATAGCAGTTCAGACATGCTGTAGCTTGTAAGTCATGCCACATCTGTAATGGAACACTGGACGAGGTAAACTTCACTTTGGCCTGTCGGGACACTTCTCAAGGTGCGTGTCAGAAGGACAGACTCTGGAGGATTTTATTCCCACCAAGGGAGTAATGACAGCTCTCTGGAGGCAGATGTGCTTTCTCTTGCCCTGCTGCTCACACAGACATTGCACCACAGAGGAAAGCAATTCCACTGTCTCTTTATGCTGGTTGGGGAGTCCTAGCTCTTAGACTCGGGGTCTCCATTGAATTTCTTTATCACACACTATTAAACATTATGTTCCACTCAGAGAAACCACAGGTATCCCCCTTCCTAGACACACACACACGAGCACAGAAACATAGGCACATGCTCACACACCACAGTGAAACCACATACCGCCCGCAGCATTAACTCACACGAGACGTTGCCTGTTGTAATGCCCCGCTGTCCGACACTCTGTCAGTATATCCAACAAGTCGCAAGTCCAACCTATCATTATTGGTCTGTTACAGCGGCACAAGGGGGTTCCTTAGCCTCTCATGAAATACACTCTCTAGTGGAAACCATCATTATTTCTTTCCTTTTAGGAAACTTTTTTCTTTTCTTTTTCACTTGAGAGAGATTCACCACAGTTCAAAAGTTTGGGGGCGACAACATTTTTTTTTTAAGAAGTCTCTTATGCTTACCAAGGCTGCATTCATTTTAATGGAAAAATACAGCAAAAACAGTGATTTAATATATAACAAATATTTCTTTCTACTTAAATATAAATATTCATTTATTAAAGTCATTTCTTTTTGTGATGTCAAAACTGAATTTTCAATAGCCATTACTTCAGTCTTCAGTGTCACATGATCCTTTAGAAATCATTCTAATATGCTGATTTGACGCTCAATAAACATTTCTGATTATAATCAATGTTGAAATCAGTTGTGCCGCATAATATATTTTGTTAAAACCCTGATACATTTCTTTCAGACTTTTTGATTAATAGAAAGTTAAACATGGTAAATATATTTTAAAATGTCTTTACTGTCACTCTTGATCAATTGAATGCATCCTTGCTGAATAAAAGTATTAATTTGTTTAATAAAAACAAACTGACCTTACTGACCTCTTTTAAAGAAGTAGTAATAGACTAAAAGATTCTGCTAAGAAAAAAAAGGTCCACTACAAAATACAAAACAATCGGCCTAGCAACAAGATGAACACCTCAACATTATTATTATAATATTAATACTTAAGTCCTCTGAGGCCATTTTCACTACAGTTAATACCTGAGACACAAACACGACTTCCGCCGTTTGTGTGAAATAAGAGATATTAGGAAATATCTGATACTGAATCCAACGATTGACCAATCAGAATTGATTATGCCAGAACATTAAAATCAAAAGAAACCATATCCGATTTGATTGGAGCAGCTGTTTTTGCTAGAAAATCCAACTTTAGATGGTTACTGTGTTTTGGAACATGGTAACTGGTTTCTAGCTGGTTATAGCTTGCAAACCATCTGGAATCAGCAACAGACCAGCTACCAGCTGGTCACAGCAATCAGTCAGTTTAGGAGGTAAAGGATTGTTTTTGGAAAATTAATAACCTGCTTGGACTAGCTAATGATGAGTTTAGACAGCTACCATGTTTCAAAACACAGTTACCGACTTAAGATGGATTTTCCAATCCTCTATGGATCCTTCTTGTCAGTCAACAGCTTTTAAAATTTCCGACAATCAATCTGTCAGTAAGATTAGAGAGACAAAAGCAGTTTGTGAGGAGCACGAGACAAGAGTCTTAATCAAACGTGTCCAGACAGCAGAATGGGGACATAAGAATGACATGTTTTCCATGAGATAGAAAACAGCAGGAAGTTTACAGTACTGTATGTCTTGCATCTTTTATTTTTTTCTGTCAGGATTATATAACTTAATATCAGTGGCCGGAAATACAAAAATAATTTGGCAGGACAAATAAGACCGATACTACGTAAACAGCTCTGAGATCATCTCTCATGTTTGTGTGCAGTTTAAACAGTAAGAACATGAAGGGTCCTGTCAAAGCTGGGAGAAAGAGAGGGATAAATACAGAGAGACAACAAGAATTGCAATGCGAGCTGACTATTAGATGAATTTTTCTGCGCTGTCCCAGTGGTGAAGTCATGTTGTGGACAGACAGATTGCAGGTTTCCTGTGAATTTGCTGACTTCATCAGCAAAGGTCTGTTATTTTGGTAACTATGTATAAACAGCCACAATAAAATAAACAACCTGAATTGTGTTGCATCAATCCTCTATCCTCCACAACACGGAGACAGCTCGACAAGCAGAAATGTTAATACTAGCGGTAAAATGTTTCATTCAGAAAAAATCCATCCATTAGTGCTAATATTTCTAAAATCTCCCTAATGTTAACACGGAATCGACTCCCCTCTGGCTGTCCTCCCAGAATATGTTATAAAACAAAACTAATGAGCACTGCAATTCCCTTTTCTCCAGATAATTCCCCCAAAAAACTCTGCTGTCAGCTTTGTTTGTTTTCGTGCCATGATGATAACAGGCTGAAAAGATATGTTGGACAAGCTTTTGGAGAAAAAGAGATCTATAAAGTATAAGATGCTAATTCATTTTTCTGATCCAGGTCACTGATAATTATAGCTTTTAAAACTGCTCTATTATACAACAGTTCTCTCCAAACTACTTGTCTGTGTTTGAGACAGACTGTTACACCGTGTCTAGTCCAGACCAGGCGCGAGGGGCTCGACGCAATGCGACAAGCAAATAGAACCTTTATATTCAATGATGCGGTCAACACTAGATGCGGCAACACATCAAATTCCTGTCAGTAAACTGATGCTCTGTTCCAGTCAAGGGCTCGCTCTACTTCTGACACAAAGAACAAATAGATTTGCAACAGTCGCTTTTTCTCGTCCACTGTAGACAGCCACAAGCTGTTGACAAATGCCACGTCCGGTGTAGTTAGTGTGCATTAGAAACTTTTATTAGTGACTCTTTCTCAGTTTAAGTGAGTCTTTCTGCAGGTTACACTGTTAAGTCAGTAGGTGGTGACAATTGACTGTCTTTATGAGTGAGTCACTGAATCATTCAACTGATTCATTAAAACAAATTTATTCATTCGTGAACAAAACAAGTGACAGTCTTTATAAAAGTCAATGAATCATTCACTCAGTCGATTAATTCAAAAACAGTTTCATTCAGGAACAAAATAACTGCCTTTGAGTGAGTCATCGAATCATTCACTTAACCGATTAATAAAAAATTAAAATAAAGTTCATTCATGAATGAAAAAATTATTTGTGTGTGTCATTGAATCATTTATTCAAATCATTCATTCATACCCACTGATTCATTCATGAACGAAACAAGAGACTGTCTTTATGAGCGAGTCATTAAATCATTCACTTAATTGATTTATATATTAAAAAAACGAATTAACTCATGAAACAAGTGATAGTTTTTATGAAAAAGTCATTGAATCTTTCAACTCAACTGATTCGTTCAAAAACACTGATACGTTCAGGAACAAAATACCATTATTGTGTGTTGCTCAGAGATACAATGATGAAAATGAATTGTCTCAAAAGTAAGGTACTCAATTTTATCAATAAAACTGTTGTATAAAGAAATATCATTCTAATATTCAGTTTTAAACATTATTCAATATAATGTAAGAAGCTGAATAACTTATAACTTGCCTGCATTTGTCAACGCATGAGTAGTGAATCTGTGTGGAGATCAGAGAACCCGCTCGCAGTGGGTCAGAAAGGTGTTGAACAGCGGCAATCCACAACTCAATCCACCAGCAGCGTTCAATTAAAGTTCCCAAAGATGAAGCGCTCTAGTTATATTTTCTTAGGAGACGTGTTTTCCAAAGCCTTTACGGGCATCTCTCCTTCCACACCCCAGGGCTGCTTTCCCAATAATATGCTTGCTCTCTTTGAAACTTGAGGTAAACAACACAAAGTGGCTTCATTTCATGAATATAAAAGGCCATGTGTTGTGTTATTACAGGGCTTCTAATAGTGGTCTTTATGTAACTTGTATTTTCATTGTGAATCAGACTAATAAATCGTGTCTTACCTTCTTGGAGACTGAATTCAAATGACAGTCATCCATTGGAAGCAGGTGTCAAATTTGCTCTGTCTTCGCATCTATCATACCAACATATGTTATCACTCATACAAACATACCAAGCACTGCACGTTTTACGTTTTAAAGTGCCATTCACACCAAAATGTTCTTGCATTTAATATCGCAAGTGTGAAAGAACAAGTTCTCAAGTCAAGTTTCTTTTTTTCTTTTAACTTGACATGCTGTTTTAAAAAATGCAGCACTAAGGTCAAATAGGTCCATCATATTGATGGATATTTATATTTAAACACAATAAGTTACATTTAAACGTGAGACGCAACAGAACGGAAAAAAATAGCCCAGGGTCTTCTGATGTGTTTTAAAAAAGCTGAAAATCTTGAAAACGTAACACTTCGTTGTTCTATGGTGCTCATTTGTAAGACGCTGAAAAGTAGCGAGACATAGCGCAACGGTCAAATATGTCCATGTAGAGTATGTTTACACAGAAAACAAATAAAAAGCAGAGCAGTGGAACTCAAAAACCTGCTCTGCATGAACCGGCCCTAATGCAATATCAATTTTCTTGTAAGCTTTGTTAGGCAAGGTTTATGCACGCCTTGCACAATGCATTATGTGTAATACATTCTTAATCAGAGTAAAATCCCATTGCTTGTATGAACTAGAGCTACATCAGATTTTCCATTCTCCCTCAGTGATGTTTAAGCCTATGGCAATGTTCAGATAACCAAGTGCCGTCATCGAGAACTTCATATGGCAGCTTACCAGATCAGAGCAGACTCCTGCCAGGACACACATGCTGACCAAACAATCCATTCGGCAGCATTAAACTCTCTGTGTCACCCTGCAATTGAGGCAGCTCCATTGTTCAACAGGATATTTGATTTTGCTTGTGTGGTCAAAACTGCTCTCATTATGACAACAATGTAATTGTAACTAAAACTATTAGGAGTTGTTTTCATTCATTAAAATAAATCAGAAATATTGCCTTGGCAGCTAACTGAATTAAAACAAGTTTAAAATTAAACCTGAAATAAAGCTAAAAAGAAATATATAAAACAAAAACAAAAAGGCAAAAGCACATAAAATCACTGAAACTAAAATTAAAATTAAAACTAAAAACACAAAAATAAAAGCTAATTCAAAACATGAATAAATACTATAATAATAATAATAATATTATAAAATAAATACTCTAAATAAATAATACTAAAATTTTACATTTACATTTATTCATTTAGCTGACGCTTTTATACAAAGCGACTTACAATTGCTATATATGTCAGAGGTCGCACGCCTCTGGAGCAACTAGGGGTTAAGTGTCTTGCTCAGGGACACATTGGTGTCTCACAGTGGATTCGAACCCGGGTCTCTCACACCAAAGGCATGTGTTTTATCCATTGCGCCACTACCACCCAAAATAAACACTGCTAACAAGCCAATGCACTAAAAGCGAATTAATGCTGATGTTGGATTCAGTATTTTTTTAGGACATAAAATAGGGGTTTTACTTGTTTAAGATACAAACTTGAACAAATAAAAAAAGTTTTTAAAAAAATAACTAATTAATATAACTATAATTTTTTGGGATCCCTTCATTTACATGAACTTGAATAAACTGATTCGCAACGATGAATCATCAGACATTCCAATGCAACATGAGAGAGAAACGTTTAGGACAAACTGATTCACTAGAATCAATCAAGCTTGCCAGCACTACATATGAGAGAGAGGATGCAAAGAGAGTGTTTGAGTGAGATTCAAGTCCAGTAGCTCCAGCGAAGCCAAGAACTTACAGAATATGGGGCAGCAGACCCTCATTATTCCTCTGCTGTGAGGGTCAGCCACACTCCTGTCTGCTTCTCCATCAGTGCTGGAGAAACATGGTGGCTTGCCAGACCATTTCTCCCAGGGAAACCTGATCTGTCCCCAAAGTTTAAGAGCTTCCATGACTTGGTTAGAAACAGGAGCATCCCACTGACTCTGTAGTAGTGAGCTCACTAGCATGAATGAGGTTGAGTGAGGTGTCAGATCTTCTTTCTAGATCAGTTGGGGTTGTGTTAGCTCGGTTAAGCTAGGCCTGTCCAGACAGATAGAGGAGGATATTAGCTTCATACCTCCCATACGCCTCTAGGATGGAAAAAATATATCCTAATACCCTTAGGATTGTGGTATTAAAGTAAAGATTTAAAGGATTACTGTTCCAATGGTTCCGGCAATGACTTAAGGAATTATATGCACAAAGGCAACTTTAATTGTTGTGATGTGAAAGCTTGACCCGAGGGTCAATGAAACATAAGAAGTCAATAGTGTAGTGATGTATGAAGCACAACTCACACTAAAGTTTAACCAAGCAGCTTTATGTTGGTCAAAGTGGCGAATCCACAACACCAAATTAAAACTGTTGCAAAACATGCATTGAAAAATCTTTCATCCGTACGTGAAATTCCTGATCGTGTGGATTCCTTTTGAAATGACTGGATTTCACTCATGGAAATTTGCTAAACAATGGTAATAGTAAAAGAAAAGGTCAAATATATTTTGTTATTCCAAATATCATGACTTATTAATTCATAAATATTATGTTGCACCACGTGATATTATAACCTGAACTAATCTTGTCATAAAAAGGTCAAATTATCTGATTTTCAGAGACCTACTGACAACAGATCATGGCAAACAACTTACGGTTCTAAAAAATATTATTTTTAATCAATCAAAAAATGAACATCATTCTTCCTTCTCCACTGATGTATTTCACAGGTGTGTGGCCATGGATGTTCCTGTGCTAGTATGGCTGGTGTTGCTCCTGGCGAGTAGACAGTTTCCTGAAACGGATTGCAGCACTCAGGAGTTTGACAGCAGTGATGAAGGTCCAGAGGTTGAATTCCTTTCGACCTCTCGCACACGGCGGGCCCCCGAGCCTCCTCCGCAGGACAAGTGCTCCTATACCTTCATCGTACCCCAGCAGAAGGTTACAGGAGCCATCTGTGTGAACTCCAAGGCGCCTGAGGCCATGCTGGAGAACCGTGTCAATAAGCAGGAGCTGGAACTTCTCAACTCTGAGCTGCACAAGCAGAAGAGACAAATCGAGACTCTGCAGCAGCTTGTAGAAGTCGACGG
Organism: Leuciscus leuciscus; assembly: GCF_965113295.1. NCBI lineage: Eukaryota > Metazoa > Chordata > Actinopteri > Cypriniformes > Leuciscidae > Leuciscus > Leuciscus leuciscus. The sequence continues at coordinate 19,081,887 of NC_138737.1, forward strand.
CGGCATCGTCAACGAGGTGAAGCTTCTGCGCAAGGAGTCCCGTAACATGAATTCCAGAGTGACGCAGTTATACATGCAGCTGCTGCATGAGATCATCCGTAAGAGGGACAATGCGCTGGAGTTGTCGCAACTGGAGAACAAGATTCTCAACCAGACTTCCGAGATGCTGCAACTTACAAACCGCTATAAAGATCTGGAGCATAAGTATCAGCACCTCGCCTCACTGGCCAATAACCAGTCGGCGCTCATTGCCCTTCTCGAGGCACAGTGTCAGAGGGGACCACCGGTTGTGGTCCCTAGGGTACCAGCCCAGCCTCAGCCTCAGCCCCAACCACAACCTCAACCCAGACCCTCACCACCCCTCACCAAGCCTACGTTTAACCGCAACAACCAGATCACCAACGAGATCCAGAGCGATCAGAACCTCAAAGTGCCACCCGCCCCTCCTCCCACCATGCCAGGAGGAACTCACAGCCCGTACACCACAAACAAACCCTCAGGTGAGTCGCAGCTTCATTCCTTCAGTGGTGCATGTACTATTTGAAGGGAAAAACTGAAATGAAACAAAATACTTGCATTTTGAGAAAATAAGATTATAGGTTTTACAAAACTTTCCAACAGAACACATCTACCATTCAACTTTACCATTGAAAAAGTTTGTGGCCAGCAGTAAGTATTCAGGAAAGATGCATTAAATTGATCAAAAAAAGTGACAGTAAAGACAATAGTACTTCAACATATTTCCATTTCAAATAAATGATGTCCTTTTGAACTGTCTAATAATCAAAGACTGGAAAAATGTTTTCAACATTGATAATAAATATTTGTGTTACTTGAGCATCAAATCAGCATATTAGAATGATTTCTGAAGGATCCTGTGAGACTGAAGACTGGAGTAATGATGCAGAAAATTCAACTTTGCCATCAAAGAAATAAAATATTTTAAAATATATTCAAATAGAAAAGAGTTATTTTAAATTATAATGATATTTCACAATATTTATATTTATATGGTATTTTTCACCAAATAAATGCAACCTTGCATTAGACTGCATTAGAGTCTTCTAAAAATGCTAAAAAAGGAAAAATAAATTCTTATTACTGACCCCAAACTTTTAACGATGTGTCATTGAAGTTGTTTCAGGTTCATCTATTGCTATCATGGTTTAGACCATTTTTAAAGACTTTTAGTAATAAAAAAATCATCTAAGAATTTTAAATAGCAAATAGCTTTAATAGCAATATTGCTGTATAAATGTCAGAATGAACTTTAATGGTTATTGACAACAAAAAATGAAAAGCACGATGTTTCCATTTGATGACTCCTATCCTTGTTTGGTTTTCAGAGGCAATTTCTCACAGTCTTCTATCATTATTCAGCACTGCCTATCAAAGTTCATTCATCTCAAATTCTCTCTACATAGCGACTCCCACACAGAGATGTGACAATAAACCATCTGTTGTTGTCTCAGCTTTGAAATGCCAACATCCAGTTAGTAAATCTGGTCAGATGATGAATATCAAAAAAACATTTTGTGTTGAGTCACACACATTGTTGTAGAAAAAAAAAAAGAAAAAAAAAAGTCAAGATCAATTGAATGCAATATATCTAATTTCAGACTGATTGCACATTTTTTTTATACATGCTTTTAATACTCTAAAAGAGAAAAGCCCAATTTTTGTTTGAGTGAAATAATGTAGAACATATAAAAAGTTTATTTTTCCCCCCAAAAATAAAAAAATACTTGAGTTAATGTATACTTTTACATTTTTACATTTACATTTATTCATTTAGCTGACGCTTTTATACAAAGCGACTTACAATTGCTATATATGTCAGAGGTCGCACGCCTCTGGAGCAACTAGGGGTTAAGTGTCTTGCTCAGGGACACATTGGTGTCTCACAGTGGATTCGAACCCGGGTCTCTCACACCAAAGGCATGTGTCTTATCCATTGCGCCACCACCACCCTTATGTTTTGTTTTCTTTTGTTTCACTGTGAAACTTTTGTTTCACTGATTGCAATGAACATAATAATATCATGATATGTTTTGTTTATATCATTAACCCCAACACCAGCATATATATTGTGTATATTTACAGTAAAATGTAAAACTAGTCAAGACAGCTAAAATGAAAGCTTTCAGTGGCTGTATTTCCACTCCATCTGGTGACATGAGCAATTTCCTGGCTAGGTCTGCCTGCATTAATAGCAAAAGGTTACACAAACTCTCCTCAATGAGAGTCAAGCTTTCACAATGAGGCTACAGTACGAAAAAGAGCTCTGGAAGGAAATAGAAAGAAAGATTCTGGACAGAAGTAAAAAAAGTGAACGAAAGACGGTCAGAAAAAGTCTAAAGTGGCTGAGTTGGGAAATGGCATAAGGATGAGTCTGCATTTACACTATATATGTGTGCACAGTATGAGGCGTATGGCAATTTCACCCTCTGATTTATGTTAATTTCTTTCAAAAAACTGTTTGACAATTGCTTGAGACATCTTGCAGCTTTTACTTTGCTTAGACATACATAGATACTGTATATGAAAGAGTATTTAAAAAAAAAGAGATTCAGAAAAAAGAACTAAGTAAATCACAAATTTTTCTGTAATTGCGATTAATCACTCCTAACAAAGTTTTTCATTTTTATATTGTAGTAATTTCAAAATTAATCTCCAAATTAATGTAGAAACAACATAAAGACAGTATATTTTAAATATTTTATCTAACAGGTAGGAAATATCCAGAAATATCGTTATATTCACTTGTAGTTAGAGATATAGAATCACTTTATCAAACACTTCATATACTTCACTAGCCTGGAAATCCAGACCTAAATCTAAAAGATTAATGGTCTGGTGTCGGTCAATGAAACTCGGCCAGCTCGAGGGGCGGCACCAAGCATGCATTTGAAAATCTCACAGCACGCAATTGGATAACACTACGACCAATCACAACAATAAACCCCATACGCTTAGCTACCAGCGAGCTAACTGGTAGACTAGACTCTTCAGGTCGGCAAAACAGCAAAAACACCCTTCTTGCAAAGGAACGATTCGAGGGGCGTCTTCTGTTCCTCTTTTGGGAAAAAGCCAAGTCTAACTCGTTCATTGTAGCGGCCAAAGCCGTTTCAAACAACTGGTGTTCATCCATAGCCATCTTGCAATGTTTACTGATGACTTCGACGTCACAGCGCTGTCGTCATCTGTTTAGCTCGACTCTGGCCCGCCTATATCAGATACACCGATGTGATTGGTGCAGCTCAGATCGAGGGGCATATTTAATGAGCATTGTTACTCGACACCAGAGTAACTCGCTGAGCAAATTCAACTTGTGCTCTCGCGAGAACTCTGGTTTACCAGGGTAATACTTCACTGCATGATTTATAAATTAAATATAGATACATTTTTATTAAAGCTACAAAAGTTATTCATTTAAGAGCAGTGAGTGATTTTCCATTTGTCTTTTGTTCTTTGATTAACATTAATGACAGACAGCAGCAGGTTTATTAGGCTGCTGTCACTTTAAGATCTGACGCACATGACGCAGATCTGACTGTGATTTTGGTGTAATGGTGTGGTCACATTTAACATCATTCAGGGAATTTTAAAGAGCAAAATCTAGTAATTTCAATAGGATTCTAAGATTTTTTCAAGGGACTTTGTGAAATATTTCCCCACACAGATTTCACAACAGGTTCAAGTTGGAAAGCAGAAAAAGAAAGCTGCTTGGTATAAATGTGAAGTCTGTGTGATCTGTGGTTCATGGCTACACTTATGACAATAGAAAATTTACCTTTTTGGCATGATTCAATTTCACTAATGTGACCACACCTTAAGATTTAGAAACACATGTGAAAGTAGTCCAAATTGGTAGTTAAAAATCCAATCTGATAAGCAATTTTTGCTGTTTACAAACACGCAACAAGACTCAATCTGACAAAAATAGAATTGGTTGACAGTCTAAATGCTGTCGTCAAGTTGCAGTGATGAGAAAGGAAATAAGAGGATAGGAGAAAGAGCAGGGCAAGGAGGGAAGCAGCACTCTGTTGGAGTGAAGTCATTTATTCCAGTGTTACCAGACATGGGTGACCCAGACATCCCACACAAAGCTCAGCGCTCTATCAGGTCTGGGTCTTCCTGCTGGAAAGAAATGGCCTGATGATGGATTTGCCAAGTTGTTTTAACAAGACCCACACCACTGAAAATCTGTAAGGCCTCTCCGTTTCCTCGTCCTCCCTTCTTCCTACCATATCTCCTCTAAAGTTCACTTGACTTGATGGATTTGTGTTCATCCCCAGTTCAGCACCTCATTCATCTCTGTGAACGTTAGCTAGAGTCTTTGTAGTGAAAAGCAGATTTTCTTTCCCTGTCTGCCTTCTCTGCCATTAGACAGTTTTTGCTTACAAAGTGTGAGTCTGTTCTTTCACAGCACTGTCTTTTTCCATCTCTCCCTCATACACAACTAATCTAAACTGTGTCCCTTTGTCTGCCAGATATAACAGCTGCCTTGGACTAAACTTCTATAAAGCCCCCTGAACAAGTACACCAAAATATTGTCGCTGTAAAACAGAAACAGTTAAGAAGTGACTCACCTACTCGCTAAAATCATTGTTCTAATTAGAAACAAATGCTTCAAACTATGTACTTCTGAACCTGCTTTTAGCTGTTATGTTCTTGTCGTGATTTCTTTCTTTTCTTCAAATACTTGTTCTTGGCACTAATTTTGCATTAAGTGGCAAGTTTCCATGGTGTAAAATGTTCTACGACCAATTAAACAGAAGGGAAAGTTTTGTAATTTGCTGACAAGCAAACTTCTCCAAGGGAGAGCAAGAAATTGGTGGCTCCAAGATAATGAGGCAAAGTATGTGGAGTGAGGTGCTTTTATAAAGGTAAAAAAAATAAATAAAAATATTCAGCCCCAAACAGAAACAAAGTTTTAAAACTAAAACTCTAATCCAGAATTAGTTTGGGATGAATAAACCAAACCACAGTCTGTTAATGTTACTAATGATAATAATAATAATGTAATAAATATTGTACAGGTATACATAAAGTAGATTCCCACTGGACCATCGGTTTAAAGGGATCACATGGTCAATTCAGTGACCTACAAAAAATAAAGAATCATTCATATTTCTTTTTCATTTTACAATATAACTTTTTATGTTGGAACAATGCGTTGCATATAATAATGTCTATTAAATTTGTCTATGTGAGGCATGTCTCTTGAGATTCCAAAAAATCTACTGATCTAATAAAGAAGCAAGTGGTTTAATACATGCTCCTCCTGGGATTGGGAATGCTGGAATGGATTCAGTTTTGTTCACGGTAAGGGGCTAATGAGCCCCGTCTGCGTTGTTATCTTAAATTTGTCAGGTAGTGTGATGGCTCTTACTCTGGCATGCTGTGAAAATCAGCCAGCCAGAGAGATTTCAGAAAAACAGACAAAATCTGTCCCAGTGGAATGTGCACTAGAGGCTATAAATCCAGCGGTCTGAGGTCTGTTATCATAAATACAACCAGAAATATCTAAATTGTAAGTGTGTAAATTATAAGTACTAAAATGAACCATTTTAAATACTACAAGTGAAATGCAAGAAAAACCGAAAGGAGCAACATCCTATGTTTCGGTACAAGACACATCCAGCTAATTTTTTGTGATGAAGGGGTTGGAGTGGCTGTGAATGAGGGCCAGCCGTTGGGCATGAGGCCTGCTTTTTATAAGCTACAAGATGAGAGTAAACACTAAAATGTTCCAGACTACTGTAAGTAAACCACAAGGCCTCAGCAGCGCTTTAAGACGGAGATGTAAGATCAGACCTAACAGTAAGGAGAGCAGTTAAAATACACAAATAATAAATGGAACATATGAGATCATGTGCTTTGAGAGCAAAACTTTAAGTTCAAGTCTCAGGTTGTGTTTAGGTTTGACTACTTTCCCTACAGAAAAGACCATAATTAACAACCACAATAGGTTTCACCAGCTAGATTTTGCTAGTGAATAGCATATTTGTGCTGCTCCATTAGACAGACCACAATGAAACCAGCATAAACCAGCCAAGACCAGCATGGAAATTTCCCCTAAATTGGTATAAAGCAATTAAGCTGGTCTCAGCCCGGACAAAATGGTGTAGTTCCCAAACCCCCTCTAAAACCAGTCAGCAGACCAACTTGACCAGGCTGGGAGACCAGCAAACCAGCGTAGTCTGGTTCAAGATATATATATATATTACCCATTAGCAGGGTAGTCAACCCGTCTAGTTTTTACCATTTAAAACTAAAGATCAGAGAAAATTTGATTTTGAAGACAAATAATTTACGGATGGTATCTTACTCTGCTTTTCATTGGAAAACTTTGGAAATTGGAGCCATTCTTGACACATCCCTTTAAAAAACACTTCTCTATGCCCAGGGAACTTTGGAAGTGCTCTCTAATCTACTTGCTACTGCATTATTTAACAAATGGGCCTTTCTTTAGCGTTCGTGCCAGCATTATGTTTGGCTGGAATAGCAGAGGCAACTTCCCAGGCCAGAATGGCAGCCAAGGTCAATCCTCTTCTTACGTTAAGAGCTTTTCCAGCTGTGCCACGGATGAACAAGAGACCTAGCGGGAGTAGATACAACTGAGAACGGTGTTCAGGGGGATCCTGAGACTGGCTTTCTTGGATTATGCAATTGTTTCAGCTTTGCATCTGAATTCCCCTTCAAGTAAAAGAATATCTCAGTCTGTCACAGTATCATATTCCCAGTATGAGATTTGACAGCAACAGACAGGAGACTTCCTATAAAAAGATCAAACTTATCTGAGAATTGAGAATGAGGGGATATATCTTGTTGAAATGGGAGTGACTGAGTGGAGTAAATACTGAATGATTTTCCCCTCCTCTTAGGTCCCTGGAAGGATTGTCTGGAGGCTCTGGAGGACGGCCACACTAACAGTGGCATGCACCTAGTGAAGCCGGAGAACACCAACAAGCTGATGCAGGTGTGGTGTGATCAAAGACATGACCCTGGTGGCTGGACGGTCATCCAGAGAAGAATGGATGGCTCCGTCAACTTCTTCAGAAACTGGGAGACATATAAGGTGAGCAAGGAAGATAAATTCTGGCCAGTAATTAACTAAATGTTATGACCGATAAGTGATAAATAGCTGATAAATATGAAAACTGTATGAAACAGTATGAAATTGGCCTTTATGCTCACCAAGGCTGCATTTATTTGATAAAAAAAACAATGTTAAAGTATATTAGTACATTTTATACATAATATTAGTGTTTATACATTAAAATGATCATTCTAATGGCGCTTTTCCACTACACAGTACCAGCTCGCCTCGGCTCGGCTCGGCTCGACTCGACTCGGCTCTGTTTGGTTTTCCACTGTGTAAAAGTTGTACCTGTACCTGCTTCCAGGTACTTTTTTTCGTACCACCTCCGGCGCGGTTCTGAGCGAGCTGAGGCGATACTAAAATGTGACGTGAAAACACAGCAGACTGCTGATTGGTCAGAGAGAATCGTCACTATTCACTGCGTCATCATTGCACGCGCCAGACGGAGTATCCTGAATAAAAACAGCAAAAACAAAAACATCCAAAAACAGCATACACTCGATTTCCTCCATTGTCCTGTGTGTTTGGGTAGCGGGTGTGTCTCGCGCGTCTCGCGTAAAAGATTAAGTCACGGCAGTTTCCTGCGGCGTCGCTATGACGACCAGGTACTATTGTGGAGGTACTATCTGCAATGGAAAACGGAGCGAAAAGCGAGCCGAGCCGAGCCGAGCCGAGCAGAGCTGAGTCGAGTCGAGTCGAGCTGGTACTGGTAATGGAAAAGCGCCATAATATGCTGATTTGGTGCTCAAGAAACATATTAGTATTATTATCAATGTTGTGCTCAAAACAATTTATTAGGGTTCATTAGTTTTGTGAAAACCGTGAAACCATGAAAAGAACAGCATTTATTTGAAATCCAAATCTTTTTAACAGTATACATACAGTATGATCATTTTATGCATCCTTGCGAATTAAAAAGTATTAATTTCTCTCCCTCAAAATAAAAAATAAAATAAATAAATTCTGACCCCAAGCTTTTGAATGCTAGAGTACAATTAACAGTGTTATTAAATTGGTGGTGTTTTGAAAGATTACATTTGAACGAATTGTTCTTTACTTATTCAGTTTTCAAAGCCGTTTTTATAAACATTCTCTTTAATAGAATAATAAAATTAAAGAAGAGTTTTAAATTTATTTTATTTTTTTAGTGTTCCATCTGTATGGAAGCTTATTTCCGCCATTGAATAAAACATTTTAATATCCCACAAAATATCCCACAGACTTTTTTTTCCTCGCAATTATAAAGACTTTTTAATACAAAGTGCAGAGAAAAAAACAAGTAAAGCAAAAGCCAGTCATCTGAATCCTCATCAAAAAAACAAACAGATCTTCAAAGCCCTGTAGATACAGTATTAAACACAAGTAAAGATGGAATTACAAGTGCATCATGGGCTCAGAAAGATGTCTAATGATGCAAAGGATATGCTGGCAAATGAAAGCCCTACCAGTAAAACAAGAAAAAAACAAGAGAGAGAAGAACAAACCCTACAGCAAGTGGCAATTTTTCAGCCTTAAGGACATGATAAAATAATACAGACTAAGTAATGTACACTATACATGGTCCATCTAATACTCAATGGCAGGCGCTCCTCTGTTTTATTACAGCAAGGCTTTGGAAACATTGATGGAGAGTACTGGCTGGGTCTGGAGAACATATACTGGATAACCAACCAGGGGAACTACAAGCTGCTGGTCACCTTGGAGGACTGGTCTGGACGCAAGACGTTTGCAGAGTACGCAAGTTTCCGCCTTGAGCCTGAGACCGACTTCTACAGGCTCAAGGTGGGCCGTTATCATGGCAATGCCGGTGACTCCCTAACTTGGCACAACGGGAAGCAGTTCACCACTCTGGACAGGGATCATGATGTATATACAGGTATCAGTCAATCAATTACAGATTGTCAAAATGTTTCTATAAGCATATAATAATATATATATATATATATATATAAATTAATATATAAAACGTTTTATCTCAGGCAACTGTGCACACTACCAAAAAGGAGGCTGGTGGTATAATGCCTGTGCCCACTCAAATCTGAACGGCGTGTGGTACAGGGGAGGGCACTACCGCAGCCGCTATCAGGACGGCGTGTACTGGGCTGAATTCAGAGGAGGCGCCTATTCCCTCAAGAAGGTCGTGATGATGATACGACCAAACCCGAACACCTTCCACTGAGAAGTACATAAAAACAGGGAATGAACTGACAATTGCTCCCACATGGTCGCCATCCACCCTATAAAGTGCAATTCGTTTAGACTGTGGTTTTTAAATTGTTTTGCTTCCTACATGCATAGATATGATAGCAAAAGGACAAACAGGGTCTTGGTTGACGTAACTGAGAAGGAACACCAATTTATCAAAGACTACAAAAGGAAGCTCTATTAAGTGCTATTTACATCCATTATCACAGAAAATGAAGTGTCTGATGACTTGGCTTGTTTTCAATCAGTCACCAGGAAGTCATCTAGAAAATATAATGAAAATGATGTGCGTTTCCACTCTAGTTCAATCAACTCAAATGAAACCTGTTCATCTTTAAATATCTAGTGCAATTGTGAATCTGTTGTTAGTTGTTTAGATTGCTTTTGTTAAATATGTAAAATAACTGATTAGTACTCATTCGTTGTTACAAATAAGACACAGGACATCCAATCCAGTGATAAACAGCTTACGCATCCCTAGTTTATTCAAAGCTAAGAGAATATATGTTTCCTGATGAGATGAATGACTCATAATTTATTTCAGGGATATCATTTTTTAAATTCATATAAAGGTTGCAGTGTAAAATAATGCACAATTAAACATCTTAAAACAGTCATCGATTTCTCAATCTAAACTGTATTTACTGTGTAAATTAGCAGCTGGTGTCAAATGAAGACCCAACACATTTATGTACATATACACGTAATATTATTGAAAATAATGTGTAATTTGTAATATACTGTAACTGTAACATTTCCCCTAGTATTGTCATACTGTTGCAATAAAATATGTACAGCCATGTGCTTTGTCCGTGAATGGATTAAAAATCAATCTGCTACAGTTGCAGTTCTACTGAGAAAGTTTATGTGCCGAAGTAAAGGGAAAAGTCACAAACAATTACTTCAAAAATGCTACACAAACAACAAAATAGCTCTTTGACCATATAATAAACTCCTAATTACTGCGTATTAATATTTAGTACGGTAGTTGTTAAGTTTAGGTATTGGGAAGGATTATGGGATGTAGAAAATGGTCATGCAGAATAAGGCATTACTTTATAAGTACTAATAAACAGCCAACATTCTAGTAATTTGCATGCCAATAAGCAACTAGTTAATATTGAGAATTGAACCCTAAACTAAAGTGTTATCATAAATGTTGTATATGTATATGTATATGTATATATATATATATATATATATATATATATATATATATATATATATATATATATATATATATATATATAACAAGCTCCACTGAGATTATGTATCTGTGGCTTGCTGTTGAATAACACAGAAAATAATATAGTTGTTAATAATTTAATAACTTGCCTTGTCTATGGTAATGCACTTACAATGGAAGTAAAAGAGGTGATAGTATTTTAGGGTTTAAAACCAGAAATAAGAATATTTTGATCTACATGAAAAAATTTTTTTGAAAAAAAAAACTTTGATTTAAAAAATATACATATTTTATCTCCAGGTCATTAGATCTAGAATTCTGTCCATTCTAAATCAGAGTAGTGTGATACAATTACATTTATTTGAATGAATCGACATACATTTTGCTTTTACAGAAAAAAGGTCCATTATCCAGTATCAATTTTGTAGTGATGTATGAAGCACAGCTCTTACTTTCAAGTCATTTTCAAATCTAATAGTCAACATGGTACAGTAAATTTGTGTGACCTACTTGAACCCGTTGCAAAATACGCATAGGGAAAAAATTCACAAGCGCATTGATTCGTACAGGTTTCGACTGGGTTTCGCCCAACAAAAAGTCACCAAAGAGCGGTAGTGAAACAGTAATAAAAAGCTGTACAAATATTTGGAAAGCAAATTGGATCAGAATTTTCAGAGTCCTCAAGCTTCATTAAGGCTAATGCTTGTTAAACGCCACATTTCCATTGTTAGGGAAGTTATGGCTAGACTCTCTAAACAGTATCATTATTTTGTTTAACTTAATGTAGTGTAAAGTATAAAGCAGGATATACCTGAGGTAGCAATCAATCTATATAAAGAAATAAATAACCTATGGCTCTAAGAATACTCTAAGGTATGAACTCTTTTTTTTTTATTAAAACCAATAATACAAGTTCTATTAAATACATCAAAAGGCATGAAAAGAGAGTTTGACAATATCCCAAACCCTTTAATTTCCTTTTTCCTTTGTCCCAATGGGAAATGGAACGGGCCACTGGAGAAGCGCAGTGGAAACTGACAGATTTAAAGTGACAGCCTGCACAACCTCAGCCACGTCAGACAGTCTTTCCGTCCCTGCGGTTTCAACTGCCTGCTGCTCAGGAATGGGAATATGTTCCCGGAGTTCCCTGCAACTAAACCACAAGGTACCGGCACCAGGTACAGTGGTTTCTTTTTCTGTGACGTCTGAGAGAGCCATGTGATGAGTGGGACGTACAGTAGTTTACCGAAACTCTGATGCGAGTGGAAGCAGACACTCAGTGTGGATTATGTAAAGGAAATTCGGTTAATGAGAAAGATGTGTGCGGCTGAGACGGCATGCGTCAGCTCTATCCACATGTTTACCTTCTTAAAAATTACAGTGACTTGCTGTTTGTGCATTTCAGACCTCTAGAAATGAACCAGCCCACAAGTTACAGACCAAGAGATAATTTGAGTTACAGCTGACTGAAGTTATTTCGGAACGGTCTTTTAGTTATTCGCATACCACAATGACACAAAAGCACCTGGAAAACTGTGACCATGGGCTCGGGCCTCAAGCATGTGGCAATGACGTACGGTCTATGTCGTGCAGTTCAAAATCAAACAACCTCATCTTAAAAAGTACATCTCGTAAAACAAGACCGCCAAACATCCAAAACGTCTCCTAAACATAAAGCCACAAGATCCCTTTCTGATCAGGTCGGGCTCTCGGCTAACAGCTGGATTAGTCATCCAGACCTCACTGCAATGAAAGATCTGGACCATGTTGGACAATCCTGAGGGAGGTATACATTTCAAGTGCTGTCAGTGCCTTTAGAGAAGACTGATGTGTGTGTAAATAATTCCTCACTGTGCTTCTGCAACATCCTTAGAGTCTTTGACAGATGTCTTTCCATGAGAGAGAAAAAGTGGCTACCAATGTACCAATCTGGATTTCAATATGATTTCATTGTAATTTCCATCTTACAAAAATGGTCTGGAAGTCAAGGAGCTTTTAAGTTCAGTGACAGAATATTTGAGCTTTAGCAGAAATCCTAAACCCTCTTAAATGGTTTGACGAATGTAATTTTCTTTCCCGTGTTGATACCTAAAACAGGACATGGCACATTTCTCAATCATTCCTGAACTGGAGAGGTATATTGATATGCCCTCTGCTGGACACTGGAGAATGTGCAGATGAGACGAGGCCCAAAAAAAAGTTCACAGCCAACTTAAAATGAACCCTGCCATCACCAATCATCTACATGTCAAGAAACAAGCAATAAGCCATCATACTGAAGTAAAATGTGTTTGCTAGCATTGAGTCAATATTGCAAAGCTGGTTAAGTCCAGTGAGGAATGACCCATTCCTCTCTCTGACCCAAATTATGTTTCTGTTCAAAAGGAAGCATCTATGTTTTAGTTATGGCCTTATTAATAAGCAAATTTTTAAAAACAATCCACAAAGCCCCTGAAGACATTTCTGACTGAATACTGTCATGCCTTTTATTAACACTCACCTAGGTAGGGGATGCAGGGAGCCATTTTGAGGGACCTGGTGTACTCTCTCATACGGTTGTAATTCTCTTCCTTTGACGTCAGAAAGTCAAGCTTCTCAAAGGTGGCCTTGTCCTTTCGACTGATCAACTGTTAAGAACAGAAAGCAAACAAGAAACAAATAGTTCATTCAATCAGCAAATTAGCAACACCTAATGGCTAATTCTAAGTGTGAAATATAAATCAGAGGTATTTAAAGTCTGAGTGAAGGATAGGAACAAAAAAGGGAATGAATTCAAGTATAAACAAAAATACTGATCTTTTTTTTAATGTTAGTGTTTGTTAATGTCTGTTAATTAATTTAAATAAAGATTTAAAAAAGATGATACATATTTAAATTAATATCAATCTAAAATGTATTTAAATTTATTCAAAGTCATCACTAAGAAAACATTTCCAGTTATGCATTTGAATAAATTGAATATATTTTTATGTATTAATTATTATTTTTACTTGGCAAATGTATCATCTTCTTATAATATTTGAATGAATTAATAGAGGTATCTGAGATGAAAAACATTTGCCAATAATTATATTAATATTGATTATTTTATTATTTTGAATGAGTGTTAAACTAATAATAACAATAATAATTATTATATTAAAAAAAAAAATTATCTCAGCTCTGCCTCATTCACTTAAATAAACTGCCTTTGAAAAATAAACAGAGTTACTCCAGTTGGCCACTAACTTTAGTAGGGGGACTTGGGGAGGCGCAGTTTTGTGAATTTTGTCAGAGGGGAACCCCATTCAGTCTTCTGATCTAAATAAAGCTGTCTGCAAATATGATAAATATGAAAAACAAGAAAACCTATTGGGAGACTAATGAAAAAAGTTCCCAGAGCTCAAACTACAAACATATGCTATCGGCACTGGGCATATTTCTCATTTATGGAAAGCACATGATCACATGAAACAGGCTCAGTGTCTAGAAGGTCTTTATGAGTGGCATAAATTCACCCAACGCTTCCTTGCACCACATGTGCTATTGAAAAACATCAGTAGGGATGACCATGTGCAAAACCCCTGTTAGGATTAACGAAAAGCTCATTAACTAAAAAATTCCATCACCCATGGCTTTATCACATCAAGTGCTGCACAAAGTACTTCAACATGTTCCTCTGGTATTAGACAAATACACATACTACTATCCAGTCTGTTCACACTTTCGTAGGTTTAGTCAGAGAGGAGATTTTGTTCAAACAATGTAAGCAACAGTTGCTGAAAGCACACTGTTGGCGGATGAACTTCTACCAGTCTCCAGAGGTGAAAATCATTTCATCAGTCATGCACTTTTTAATCTTCACATCTTGTTAAAAACAGTGCGTATAATAGTATAATACAATCCACGTCTTCTAGCATAATGTTAGATTGTGTTACTCTTTTAAAATGTTTTTTAGTTTCTTTAGACTAAAAAGGTTGGTAGGAAATAGTAAACATTTTAATTGTAATATAAAATTTTGAGTGAAGTGCATTATCTAAATATCTCTCTTCCATACAATGAAAGTGATGGTGACCAGAGACTGACAAGCTCCAAAAAAGACAAAACAAACAAACAAACAATTTCACTTTCATTGAAAAAAATCCAGCAAGGAATACCTTAAATTCCCAAAGAAGTAAAGTCATGTGGATTACGAAAGACATGGCGGTGAGTAAATGATGACAGAATTTTCATTTTTGTGTGAACTATTCTGAAACGAAACAAAACAAAACAAAAAATACATGAAGGTGAGTAAATGATGACATAGTTTTCAGTTTTGGGTGAACTACTCTAAATTATGAAACAGAAAAAAAAAATTCTACCTTACATGTATGAAAGGGTATTGATAGTTGATATAGATAGTTGATCGGTATATTGATATATCATGCTGACAAAATTCATAAACACTGAGTGACTGTGACAGATTATACTAGTCGAGCCGAGTTGCTCCAATCAGCATGACTTTTGGATACATTTAATTTACAACAGCTTCATACTCAAGCAATACAGTTAGGGAGCGGAAAGCATTTAGATGTTGGCCTAAAATTTACCTGAAGAATTTAATGAACCACAACTTGGATTCTTCTCCTTTGAACTTGCAACAGAGAAACAGAAATGTGATTTTTTCCCCCCTTCTTTTATTTGCCAAAGGAAGCAGTATGGATTTGATTTGATTTTAAACGGTGCTGAGATAATCCATGGCAGGGAAGTTAGATCACAATACCATCAATCAGGGACCCTGGTGTGGAAATAATAATATTATGACAAAGATTTGAAGAAGTACTGCAAGTTAAGTGAGACTGCTTATGATATTTTAAGGAAAAACTAATTACAAAGCTATTACAAATGATGAACAGGGATGGATAAATAAATTATAAGAGAACCAGCATATTTCAGTCAATGTGATTTCCATGTGTGTGTGTGTATGCGTGTACCATCTCAGTAGCTACTCTAGTCATTTTCTATCTGAGCTAGAGCAATCAAATGCCAAAACAAAAGCTTTTTCTGATCTTCATCAAGCCTCCATCACCCGCCACCACGACCACAGCAGCACACAAGTACTTGAGCGCCTGCCACACGGACATTACTCATTTCCATAGACACATACAGCGCTAAACAATCCCTCCGAGGGCGATGAAAGTGAGAGGATTCCTTCAACCACTAACATCTTCATTTTATTTTGCAGTAACACATGACTGACTTTGATTACAGTAGTTCATGAAGGCCATTACTGCGCTTTAGCAGTTAAAGCCTCCATACATCAAAAGCTGTAAAGACGGAGCAGCACTGAGCTCAGGGACACATTCGGAACAACTGCGGATGTGGTTCTTAGCTATCGGTGCAAAGTTAAAAAATATTGTATTTTTATTTATTTTAGAACTGGAAAAAGAGCGGAACAGGGGATCAATTTAAAGTAAATGGAAGTAGGAGAAAGAATTGTGCAAGAAAAAAAGGATGGGAAAAGAAATTAAACGGTAGTATGTGCTATGTTCCAATTCCATATAAAATTAATGGCCAACTGGTTTTATTGATTAGCCAAAGCCAAGTTTTGACTTGTATTTGGCAGTTGGCGAGTGTTGCAACACTGAGAGAATGCTGGGAGACATACTCTGGAATCAAGAGGCCATCTGTCTTCACTGTATATAAGCTCGCCCTTCTCCATCTCATCTCTTCACCAAAAGCTTTACATCTTTCCTTCTTTCAGTGAACATGCTCCCAAATTATTATTTTACTTCCCTTCTCCGGTATCTTTCCTCTTGACGTTTGTCTCATCTTAATACTCCCACACTGTATACAGTGGGCTCTCAAAGTCTGAGACTTCTACTGAAAATTATGCATTTATTTTGCATAATTTATCATGAATCATATTATAGGAATAACAATAAGCAGAATAAATAAATTAATGTGTTCAAAAGATTTGAAGGGGAGTAAATGACAAAATAATTTGAATTTTTGGGGGTAAATAAATAAATAAATAATGCATTGAATAACCATTTATGTTAAAAGTAAAATAAAATAGAAATCCACAAAATTCCCCAAACACCACAAGTATGCCTCAAACCTGATCATGTTATCCAAAATGATTTGAGATGATCTAAAAAGCATTTGAATGTCTTTACAAAGAATCACATGATTAATGTCACAAAACTATTTAATTAGTGACCAACAAATAGTGCCGAATTATTCATTTATTTTTTACAATTAATGTCATAACCTGAGCTTTCCTTTGTTTATTTTTTTTTCAAAATTCTAAAACTTTGATTATATCTGCTCTAGGTAAACCAATTCAAGATTTTTCAAGTGATCTAAGACTTATGAACCCCACTATATGCATTACTATTTACGTTTAATGTTTACTTCTTGACTGACAGGCAGCATTCATTGCATAAAGCAGAACAGACTTATAAACCTAAAAGTGCTGAAAATAATGATAAAGTCATTTCAAATCTGTATCTTCGTATATAACGTGCTCCAAAATGTATACCAGCAAGCACCGTATTCGTCCTAATTCATTGCATGCCTACTGGGAAATCAGCAGTTAATCTTCAAATAAGTGGAAACATGGCCTTGAAGTCAAGCGGTTCAGAAATTGGCTGGAACAAATGACATAAAGAATTACTCACTCCGGTCTGTGCCATGGGCAGTGAAACATAAACCATTTGCACAGCAAGACCGAAAACAGTCATTATAGTCAGGCAGAACCGTCAGCAAATACATGCAAGTGCCTTTTCATATGAACAGGACAACAGATGAAATGCTTCAATCTATAATTAAAACCGAACCATAGTTCAAATGTGCAGATTTTCTCAAATACAAGCTTCAGGGTTCTGGGACGCATGGAAAATAAACCTCTTAAAACAGGGCTGCAATGAATCAGAATTTATCCCTGTAGATGGTGTGCAGGCACAGAGTGTCTGGCAATGTGACATGCCTGTCTTTAGTAAGACTTGAAGCATTATGTGATGCAAAGAACACTGATTAAGGTCTGTGACCTGGCATTGATCCATCTGGACCTGATAGTACTCATAACAATTGTGTGATTGTATGAACTGGTGTGACTGTAACACAAAGAAAGTTTTTGCAAATGCGTGAAATAAAAAAAAATCAATAATTCAGCCACAATGCAGAAAAAAAAAAAAAAGGACAGCAAGGGAGCGGTTATACTCTAAAACAGACACACACACTCAAATACACACTCATTCACACATACTCACACACACACACACACTCTCTCTCTCTCACACACACACACAGACTCTCTCTCTCTCTCTCTCTCTCTCTCTCTCTCTCTCTCTTTCTCACACAGACACACAAATTAAATGGTATGTTGTAACAATATGGCAAAACTGGGCCAGAGAACTCAAATAAGATGTTGAAATCAGGTTAAACTCTGATAAAGCATTCCTGTTTATTTTTGTTAAATTTTTATAGAATTTTGATGTTATGTGTAACAAAATGTCTTTATCCTTGTTCAGGTTTGACTGTAGTAAAATTAATGTGAAAACTGACACTTCAAATCAACATTAAAAAAATGTAAACCTAAAAAGTAGTCTTTCATAATGTCTAAATATATATCCAAATCCACAACTTAATAAAAAATAAGTGTTTATGTCTACAAAACAACTAGAGAATTTATAAGCCTTTTTATTTAGAGCTATATAGGAACCTAGTGGTTACACCAGGGCAATACGCATTTCTTTTTTTATTCCCACCAGATAAAAAATTGGATTTTAATATCATTGTCTCAATTTTAACAAGAAATACAGTTTTAATTGAAATGTACCATACAAAAATAGATGTCAACGTGTCAAATTTACGCACACATGAATGGCCAGACCCAAGGTTTCCCAGCAGGACAGTGCCCAGAGCATCACCCTCCCTTCACAAGCTGGTCGTCATCCCACAGTGCATCCTAGAGCCATCACTCCCCCAGGTAAAGGGTGCACACGTACATGACCGTCCATGCACACGTACACGGCCGACTCACCAGACCAGGCGACCTTTGTCCACTGCTTCAGGTCCAGTACTGGCGCTTGCGTGCCCATAGGCACTCTGATTGGTCTGTGGCTACGCAACCCCATATGCAGCAGAGTGTGATGCACTTGTCTTTTGTGATACATTAATCTCCTAACCATCATTAAAATTTTGTGTGACTTGTCCCTCGGTAAACTTTCTTTTGGCTCAGACCAGACGGGATTCCTTCGTGTCCCTTCTGCATTGATGAACCTTGGGCGCCAAACACCCTGTCGCCGGTTTGTGGTTTATCCCTCTCAGACCCACTGTTGGTAATTTCTCATCACTGCTGACCAGTAACAACCCACAAGTCTTGCCGTTTCAATCTGGCCCTTGCCAAAGTCGCTCAGATCTTTACAACTGCCCATTTCTCCTGCATCCAACACGTTGTTTAAGAGAACTGATTGTCTGCTTACCATCTAATCTACCCAGACCTTAATATGTGGCCATATAAGGAAATGATCAATAATATTCACTTCACTTGTGACTGATCATCTGTGTGTATAAAAATTGAGTGTTATGATATAAACAGAACCAATAGTAGCTTTTCCAGCATCAGGCCAAACCGCTCTCTTTGCTTAACCATTTCCATTCCGAGCCGATCCGGAACAGCCGTTACAGATATGGTTTCATTTTCCACTGTGGTGCTGATAAAAGAGCTTTTTGGAATATAATACAAATGTGTCAGTCGGTGCATTGGTAACGCAAGAGTTTACAGACGATGTGAGGTGTAAATAGTGACCGGCATTATGGAGGATGATCAGATATTTCTTTTAATTTCATTATTAATTTGTGTTTGTGTTGCTAAAACAGCACGCTTCGGCAGCTACAGAGAAACTGGTAGCCAGGCAACAGAAAAGTGACCAATCTTGAGAAGCGATGTCACAACGCATTCTACCAGCACGGTTTAGCACGGTTTAGCACGGTTAGCCGACCGTGCTGAGAATTCCGGGCCGAGAGTGGTTTGTAATCGTGCTGTGGCTCAAGTGGAAATATAACTGGAACCATTCCTTACCGTTCTTATAACTTTTCGGCCTGATCAATGAAATACACTGATAAATTGAACAAACCTTGTTATCAAATATAATATTAAATAAATTACTTTATTAGACAGAATACTATGTATTATATATATTTCACTATGTTATTGTCAAAATTCCCCTGTGGCAAAGCTAAATACATGGCAAGGAAGTTGAGCTTGTGGTATCTGACAAACGGCCCTGCCGCAGTTACTTCTAAACAACATGCTCCCTCTTTTTCCATCTTTTCTCAATTTGCAGAAGTGCTGTGGCCAAATGTGGAATGTTAACTCTGGAAGCTGCGTGCATCTCATCATTAAGGTCCCCAAGTGAGTCTGAACTCTCTCTACCACTGACATCTCTCAACAAAAGAAGTAATAGTATCTGAAAGAAGTGGCATATCTGCCATAAAAATTAAGAAGCTTTTAATGTTTTTTTTAAAGATATGCTGAGCTCCTACAGCTAAAATATTGATTGAGCAGGAACAAAAATTCTTTCAATAATAATTATTTATACTGTAAATGTTGATTAAATGCATTTTGTTTTCTACAAGTATCCTAATGTACCCAGCTAATTAAGCTGTAGCCTACTCAATGAGGGCTGGTTGTAAGTGTTGTAAGTACAGCATATAGAGTTTAGTCCTTCTATTTTTCCCCTCAAGAAAATAGGTCAAAAGGTTTTGGACCTAAAACTGGGGTAATGCGAATACTTATAAATATATTTAAACATTAAACTAGGTCTCAGAAACAGTCCTTTCAAAATTTTCCAAGCCACTTAAATGTTCAAAAGGGGGTCCGATTATTTCACTGTCCTCATGCATTCAGACGGTCTTCTCATCTGCATCTCTGCAAATAAAATCAAGGGAAATCCAAGAGCACTAGGGCTCCCAGGAGAAATAGACACAAACACTGCATTGTCAGCTAAATTATAAAGCAGCAGAAAGGCAAGCATTTGGTGGTTATACACAATAAATCCCCTGTAAGTCAACAGAATATTAAATGAGATCCCCCGCCTAAACAAAATAGTATGGAAAATTCCTCTAGTATGTGCTGCAGAGGCTATGATACTCTAATACTATATCACAAATTTTAAAAAGTTCAGAATTTATGTTCATAATCAGTATATCACTACTAAACAAAAAATTTGTATGCAAGCTATATTTATCATACTTAAAAAACTTTTATTTTATGGCTTATACTTTATGAATTTCTATTTAAATACATATTATTTAAACTGTTGAATATATAAATGTACAGTAAATATATATAAAAAATAAAAAAATAAATTAAATTAAATTAAAATAAAATAAACCACCCAAACCTTGCATAGGTCTTGCTTACCGCCCAGGACTTGCTCAGTCTGAAGATGGGTGCGCTCTGAAGGGCTGAGACCACCGAAACCAGAGAGTGCAGGTTATTCAACTCAAGCAGTTTCTGTAAAAACATAGAAGACACCGTCTTAATAAACATAACCCACTTACATGACTTACGTAAGATAACTGTAGTCTTCATAGAAGTCAGGACCCAATAAATTAAAAGCCTTCTGAATTTCATAACCTCTGATGCTCTTTGCCCATTTTTGACTGAACAATTTTAAGGTCTGGTGTTTTTTTAAAAAATATATATATCTTTTACTTCATCCTAATGGTACAAAACCTGATAGTGACTGACTGACTGACGACTGACTGACTGACAATTCTGACTTTCTTTTTCCCTCACAATTCTGATTTATTTTCTCAGTATTGGGAGATATAAACTCCCAATACTGATTTTTTATTGTATTTTTTTTTTTTTACAATTTTGGAATTCATCCACTTCTCACAATTCTGACTTTATATCAGAACTCTGAGAAAAAAAAAAAGTAAGTATTATGAGATAAAAAGTCGCAATTACCTTTTATATTTTTTTATTCCATTGTGGAAACAAGCTTTGACATTTTTGTGCATTTTTTATAACAATAAAAAAAAAAAGTTATTTTTTTAAAATATGTTTTCTTCTTCATCAATAATCTGCCAAGTGTCATCTTTAAAAACAGACCAAACTTAAGTCAAGTCAAGTCAAGTCACATTTATTTATATAGCGCTTTTTACAATACAGATTGTTGCTCTGTGCTCCAAAACATTATATTTATGACCGCTTTAGTTGTAAATTTCATTTTCAAGTCTACACTCAAAAAGGTTAACAGGTAATAAATGGATTATAACTACTGTACAAATATCATTTAATACCATAAAATCCCCTAAAACACTAAATATGAAATAAAAAAAATTATCAAAATAGACCGTACATTCATTTCATTGAAAAAAAAAGGCCCTTTTGACCGGCATGCGAGAAGCACCAGTCAATGTACACTGATTTGTTTTATATTCATTTATATTCGGTCTTCACTCAATGTTTTCCGGTCTGGTCCTGTCACGCTAGTCTCATTCTTCTTCTTTTTTCTTCTAGGCTGACCTCTGTAAAGCACTGTTTCAACCACCTTTATGGAATAAAGGAAAGCAGCACTACTTTGTTTTTTTTTTAAGTCATTGGCTGATCTGCTGTATCCATTAGCGTAACCGTTAGCGTAGCCCACTCAGGCTAACTAGGGCACGTCCGCCGGTAGCAGGGTATGCAGCTCTTTCAGCTTTGGCAGGTAGAGCAGGGTGAGTGTTCAACCATAAGGAGTCATTCAGCGGGTTTCCTGTATCATGGTACATTGAGTTTCAGGAGAGCATGTAGGCTGATTGAATTCACAGCAGTCTGTGGCTCTCTGTTTGTGTGACTGTTGGCACGAACGACAAGATAAGCTTCTAAATAACTGCATGATGGTTTGGGGAATTTCTCAAGTATCATTTCAATAGAAATATTTCTTTTGAAATGTTTAAAATTGACGTTTTTTATGCCTTTATTAAAGCAAAATATCCTATCTAATAAGGACATGCAGAATAAAAACAGTCCAAACAAAATTTTAAGTGATAAACTCAAAAGCAATAAATTCCATGCTACTGTCGATTTAAAGATTCAGTAGAAAGTAATTTACTATGAACAATAGGAGTGGACTGGAAATATAAAACCACAACTTTTCATTTTAAAAAGTCATTTTTAAATGTAATTTTACAGTTCATTCACAACATTTGTTTTCAAGGCAACTCTGCTATCTGTAATAAATTACATTTTAAAAGCAATTACAAGACAGATGGAAAGTCAAATTTGCGTGAAATGATTTGAGAGAAGATATTAAGAATAGCAGTTATACTGAACTGTGTAGTTAATCACTTTCAGATGAGAAAATAGCTGTGATGAGAAATTACAGTATTTGGTTTATTTGTAACAGTGATGACATATTTGACACTACAGGCACTTTTGACACTATTTGATACTTTTTATATTCTCCCTGTGTTGTTTGTTATCGTCATTTGAAGATCATTAAGAAATCGAATGGCTCCGTCTTTCTAACAGTTGGAGGCAAAGGAAAAACTGACATACTGAAAGCTGTTTAAACAGTGTCTGAGATGAATCACAGTCAGATTAAGACCTTTTTATTGCTCCCATTCTCAATTCATGCCATAAACATGAATTACCACTCCTGTACAATCCCTCTACTCGTTCTCATTGGTCTAAAACAGAAGGCTTTAATCCATCAAGACTTGCATTACATCATTAAAATTGGCTATTGTTAAAAGACACGAAAACATTTATGTATAATGAATTTCTAATAACACAAGTTATAGTAACACCAGTGCCAAGGACAATTACCAGGATATCAAATGCAATTCAGATGTGAATACAAATATTAATAAATGTTTTACTGAACTTGATCAAAGTTATAGGGTTATATTTCTGCTGCCATGGCAACAAGCACAAATCAAAGAGAACTAATGATAAATAAAGTAACCAAGCTGCACTGTCTGAGGGAACAGTGAAAACCAAAGAATGTCTCACCTTGGCAATTTTGATGAAGTGGCCCAATATTTCTGCTCGAATTTTCAGTGTTTGAGCCGTCAATATCTCCCTCACTGCCCAGAAACTGACCTAAGAGAAGAAAAGGTCATATGTAAATTAGTGCTGTCAACGTTAACGCATGCGATACATTTGTGTCCAGTCTAACGCATTCAATTATTTAACGCAATCAACGCAGCATCCGATTTTTCAGTCATCCTTTGGCTAGCGTTACATTTTATGATCACGCTCTTATTCATGCAAATGCTTTTTTAAACCATTCAAGCGCGACAAGAAGAGGACGTGGTGCCTGTGAATGTCCTGACACACACACACACACACACACGATGCTATGGCAAGCCAAATTATTTATATATGAATATGAATTGAATATGAACCCTGGTCGGGCATCTGATTGCACACTGACCCGTCAAAGGCATGCGATTTGACAGCAAAATGCATGTCCTTGACGTGCGATTTGCCATAAAAACGCGCGTTCTTAACGTACGCTTCGGGGTCACGAAAAACGCGCGTCGGAAAAACACGTCCTCATCATGTGATTTGCTAGAAATATGCGCGTTCAACGTGCGCTTTGGAGCCACAGAAAACGCACGTTTTTGACAGTGACACTGGCCTCATGAAAATGGTGCCATTAAACAAGTATTTTAAATATACTGGGCCCTATCTTGCACCCAGCGCAATTGACTTTGTACACCGACGCACAGCAGACTTTTCCCTTGGCAGACGCACGTCGGTAAATTAGGGAATGAACTTGCGCTCCCGGGGGTGGTTCAGCGAAAAGAGGATGCGTGTTCCAACGCAAACGTACCCTGGTGCTATTTTGCAGTTCCAGAAAACAATTCCACCACAGACCAGGAAAAACCTAGTCTAAAGTCAGTGGTGCGTTCAGATGCTATTTTAAGGGCGCATGCTTGGCCATAATGTAGCGTGTGCACAACGCGCTTACACTTTGCTTCTCTCATCTACACACAGACGCAGCAGTTCCCATTTTTGCAAACCATACATAATTACAAGGAAAAATATTCCACATGAGGGAAATCATTGTGGTGTCCATGAAGATTTGAAAAAATAGGCAGAAATCTAGCTTACACATTTACCCAAATTATTATACGCCTGTTTAACCCAAGCTAATTTGTGTGGGTTTCTCCCATCCCCATACAATGTCACTTCTCTGTCTTTTACTGCCCTGACCAGAACGTTGGTATCCTCGGCTGTGAACCGCTCCTGGCAAATCCGCCGTTATCGGCCGTTATCAATCCGCCATGGAACAAACGCGCCTGCTTTTAAAGGGAATGTGAGATGATGCTCTGATTGGTTTATTTCACGTTACGCCCAAACCACACCTATGAGTAATGTAGCTACTTCAGACCAACCCATTTTAGATTTGCAGCGGGCGCAAGAGTCATTTCGAGATCCGCCCACAAAGTTACTTGCGTTTCGTGTTTCATACTTGCGTTTCAGATCGTTAAAATAGGGCCCACTGTCTTTATGTTGTTTCTACATTAATTTGGAGATAAAGTGTGAAATTATTACATTATAAAATATCTTAAAACATATAAAACTTAAGTGTTTTTAATCGCGATTAAATCACAGAAAAATGTGTGATTAATCTAGTTTTAAAAAATATATATCGATTGACCGCACTCAAGACAAGAACTGAGATCCATAATGCACTAGTAGGAATTCCCACAATAGTGGTCTCTGCACAATAGAGTTAGGAATCAGAACATTTATTTAAAACTACTTTAGTGAAGGCAGAGCCTGAAGGTTTACATCATTTATAGCTATATGTTATGTAATTGCTCTGCTGACAAATACCAAAAGTTCTCAGCAAACATAACTCAAAATGGACACAGACAGATTAACAATAAATAAATCATAAAAAATAAAGGAAATCTATCTAAATTTATGAGGAAAAAGGAGACAGTATTTCCTTATTCACAAGCTTGCCAGAAACCCTTTTTAGAATAAGACTAGGCAGCAAAACTGAATCTTTTCTCTTTCCTGGAAATATAAGACATTTGTTGTTAATGATGACATTAAAAAGACCGAAATGGCAAATGTAATTGCAGACCTCAAACGGCCACTTCCAAGACATTTAAGCTCTTTCAAAATGAAATGCCATGTAAATAAATCTCATATTCATTCCTATTGTATACTGACCTTCATAAGCCGATATTTATAGCCTTATTTTCAGAACTGGGGATAAAGAAAGTGTTGTGCATTTACAGTAAAGGGTGTGGGAATAGATGAACTGGTCAGGTCATTATAATATGTGTGTGTGTGTGTGTGTGTGTGTGTGTGTGTGTGTGTGTGTGTGTGTGTGTGTGTGTGTGTGTGTGTGTGTGTGTGTGTGTGTGTGTGTGTGTGTGTGTGTGTAGAAAGAGGACACAGGGACACAAGCCAATGCCACATTAACTAACAACCTAACGATGCCCGTCAAAATATAAACATAATTAAATTATATTATTATATGTGCATACTACATACTGTTATTGAACTTCTTACCAAATGTTATTACTTTGGTGTATACTGTATAGTTGGCATAGTCGTACCCACCATAGAGCGCCCCGAGGTCCAGACCTCTGTATTTTTCCAGGTGTATAATAAAATCAAAGAAGACGGGCTTTACTGTTGATGCTTTGCCTAACATGAATTCACGACCCTTTAGTTTTAACAGTCAAAAAGTGAGATGCAAGATGTAGCATATAATATTTGACAACTGTGTATAAATGTTAATATTCAAACGCAAACAACTCAACCAGAGCCATATCAGACATATTTAAGAACGCATGTGTGCATATTGTGAATTAATTTAATAAACTTAGTTACACTTTCCTGACTGCCTTCAATTTTCATCCTTAGACCTACACAAAAACATGGTAAAACATGTGACTTTGACATGCATTTATAGATTGGTAAGGACAGTCATATAGTCTATTAACATTTGCAAATAGATCAAATTTATGGTACTGGTACTGTGGAACTTTGGTAATTCTAAAACCCTGCGTATGGCCGTAATAGTTGGTGTGTGTATATATATATATATATATATATATATATATATTATATATACTGTAGTAGGAGTTGGAATATCAATACTTCTTATAAATTATGGCATTATGTTCACAGATGGTCCATAGCCGTTTAACTGTCAATGTCCAGGCAGCAGGACACTTGTCGTGCTTTTTAATGCCTTTCTTTTCCGATTACATATTTTAGTAATGATCATACATTAGGTATAATTTGAAAGCGTAAACACTCAAAATTCATCTAATCAAAACGGTTTTGGACATCGCGTTACCATGCAAACGGTACTTGAAACTTTTTAGCTTTTTGTATAAAACAAAAACAAAAAATTAGCTCAGTACATTTGCTTTACAGTAAACAAACTTGTTTTTTACACTTTCATTTTTTGAAGTGCTTTCACTTTTACAATGTCTTCTTTTAAAAGAGAACAACCTTAGGTCTGTATTCCAAAGCATTCATGAATTACAACCGTTTGAACCAGTTCAGATCTACTCCAAGTTTGTGCTCAAAGACCTGTCAATTTGATCAATATTGAAACATATTTAGGGAAATTGTTGTAGACTAGGTGGTTCTTGGATGTTGTTTTGATTTTTTCAAAAGATGGTGTTCTGTCTGAACATTTAAGATCCACTGTTGTTAAACAATAAAGTAATGCCTTTAATGTCCATGAGCGTGCCACTGTAGCAGATACCTAAAAGCTTTGAAATAGAAAGAGAAGTGTGGATGCCATTAGTCTGGAAAAAAAGGAGAAAAGGAGATGTTTCCAGTTCTATTTCTTGTATATTCTGTTATTTAAAGGAGTTAATGCAGCAGCTCCTGGATGAATTAACTATATGGACCAGCATTTGTCTATCTGAAGCACCTGTTTGCACTACAAAACTGTAATATCCAGTAAAGAGTTATCATGTTATTTAAAACAGCCAAAGCTGTGAACTCCATTAAGCGTGTACAAGTGGACACTATTACATTAAAAGTCTTATGTGTCTACATGAAATATTCTTTATCAGCGATACAGTGAGGTTTCTGAACACAACCCATGCCAAATCAGCAATGTCTGCAACTAGAATGCAGTGTCACAATAGATTATTCTCATCCCTCTTTAAATATAACGACGACACTTTGACCTCCATTATATGTTTTATTTCTGGTGGTGCTAATGGACCCAGGTCTTAAACCCTGGATAGGGCGATACATGAATACGAGTGCGCTCAACAGTAAATCCACCTCTGATCAGCAATTTTACACTCTATACCTCTTTTAACTGCTATAAATATGTCTTTCAAACTGCTATATAAGGAAACAACCCTGAGATCTTGTTGAAATGACCATTATATCAGGAAACTACCAGTGAAATGTTCAGTATTATCTAAATCACAAACAAAATACCTTAAAATTGCATTTCCTTGTGCCAGAATTACACATACAGCAGGATGTTAGTCTAGCAAGCACCAAGTTTAGCAAACAGGGAATTAATATTGCAGTGAAGTTAAGCGTGTAATAAATAATCTTACAGTGCACCTGTTGGCTACGATGACAAGTGCAGATTTGCTTACCTGGTTAAATCTCCGTGTGAAGGCCACAACGTTGGGTGAAAGGCTGTGCTTCTCTTTCTTGTTCCATCCACAGCTCGCCAGCTCCTAAACAAACAAATAGTCAATTAAACCTTTCAACAGTGTTGTAATATTTAAGTCTAAGATGTGCGAGTGACATAAAACTGCAATGTCATTTTATCTACATTACCATTCAAAAGTTTGGGGCCAGAAAAGCTTCTTTTTTTTTTTTGAAAGAAGTCTCTTATGCTGCATTTATTTGATTCAAGTTAAAACAGTAATATTGTGAAATATTATTACAATTTAAACCCAATGTTTTCTATTTTATTATACATTTTGAAATACATTAATGTAATGTATTAGTGTGATGCAAAGCTGAAATTTCAGCATCATTACTTCAGTCTTCAGTGTCACGTGATCTTTCAGAAATCATACTAATATGCTGATCTGGTGCTCAAGAAACAGTTATTAACAGGACATTATCATCACAGTTTAAAACAGCTGTGCTGTTTTATATCATTGTGGAAACCATGATTATGCATTTATTTATTTATTTTGATAAATAGAAAGTTCAAAAGAACAGTATTTATTTCAAATAGATTTTTTTATAACAATGTAAAAGTTTTTACTTTCTCTTTTGATCAATTTAATGCATAATTCGTTGAGCATAAGACTGTCCGACTAAGAAAGGCATAAAAAGTAAAATACTATACACACACTAGTTAAAGCACCACAATTTTTACCCTTTTAGCATTAGTGAAATTTACTACACATTTGACCATACTTTATTTGTTATAGGCCTTTGTTACAGGCTTATTTAGAAATTCTTTCTAAGTGAATTATAGGAATATAACGTTTTGTAGAATAGAAGAGAAAAGAATGCACAAAACAAAACACACCCACTGCCTTCATCTCTTTGACATAAAAAGATTTGCATGGGGACTTTATATGCTTCTACGCCTCCTTAGGTTCACAGAGCTATGAATACTAACACTTTTATAGTATCGTGCAGACTAAGAGCAGATGGAAACATTCGAAGGCATTTCAGTTTCGACATGGACTGAGTGGAGTGGAGTTTCCATGTGAATAAGCAGCTCAGTCTGGGTACATTACCTTACCAAAATAATTTTGGGTCTGTTTGCTAAGTCATCACTTAAAGCCGCACATTTTGTTGGATTGAACAGACAGGGAGTGGGACATAAGAAGTCTTGTTTGGTTATATACTACCATTCAAATTTTTGGGTTCAATAAGATAGTATTTTGTTTTATACTTAAAGAAAAAAGAAAAAGAAAAAAAGTATACTTTTATGCAGCAAGGATGCATTTAAGTAAAAAAAAGAAAAGAAAACATGGACATGGACAAACAGTTGTCTACAGGAAACAATACTTGACAAAGACACATGGCAAACATGAGGGCTAAAATACACAGACTAATGATAAGACAAGGGACACCTGTGAACAATGAACAGACGATTGAACAATGAACAGATGATTAACCAATGACAAGACACATGGCAGGATCACATGACAAACAGGGAATCACATGACAGACATGGAAACATGACATGAACAAACCCAAAACGTGACAGTACGCTGTTGCAAAATATTTCTATTTTAAATAGATTAATACTATCATATGAAGAATCCTGGAAAAAAGGGTTCACGGTTTCCCGATTAAGCAGCACAAATGTTTTCTACATTGATAATAAGAGATGTGTCTTAAACATCAAAGAAATTGACCATCAAAGAGCATAAGCATATTCAAATTATTTCTGAAGGATCATGTGACACTAAAGAGAAATAAATTACATCTTAAAATTACATTTTATAATACAAATAATAGAAACATTTATTTTAAATTGTAATAATATTTCAATATTATTTTGATCAAATAAATGATAGAATTCAAGAACATTAGAAAATTGTACTGACCTCAAATTTTGATTAGTAGTGTATATTAGTTGTACATTTAAAATATTATTTTGCACCCAAAACAGTCATATTTCAGTTTTTCCATGATCATTTTCCTACCTTCTCTCTGACCCTAAGAATAATTTTATTTGATATATTTCTTTTTGCTGCTGGCCCTTTAAGAAACACCCCTACAATTAACTCCTACACGTAGATGTTATAACTACACCATTCATCACATATACTTTAATTGCTCCATCCTTCAATAACAGCCTCTTTGCAGAGTCAGCGTTACATTGTGACAGGATCACCAAACAATCCCACTGAAATATAACTGAAATGATCCCTTGTTAAAAATAAACTTTAGAGCGGCATGTGCCATATACTGTATACAGCACAAAGATTAATGAATTATGCTTCATTTTTCTCTTATATCACTAGTTCCACTTATGATGCAAAGTCTACAAACTTTCTGACTATCATTTCTTTAAAATGTCTGTAGCCAAAGAAAAGCTGTCTGCTCACACAGCACTAAAAATGTAGAGGTTCTAGAACCGACGTACATCTGAAATCTATTAATCCAGATGTCCATGTCAACTTCACGAACATCTCCTTTTAGAATCCGCAATAATCCCTGAAGCATGCAGCTGAAACATTGATGAATGAAAGTATGTGCATGTGGTCGAACGCAAAAATGTACTTATACTAGTATTTCCACAGGCCAATGGAACTTACAGGCAAACGGCTCAACAATAACAAGACCACTTACATTGTTAAATATGTCAGGGTCGGAAAGACTGAGTGTAACGGACGGGTCCTGACTTAGTGGCTGAGGAGGTCAAACTCAGCATTTTTAAAATTAGCTCTTTTCCAGTGGGAACTTCTGCTGTAGGGATATTAATTCAATGTGTTTCACACTCTAGTCCTCTTCAGAGAAGGAATACCATCATAGATATTTTGTTACTTTTTATAAAATCTATCAACTGAGAAATCTATGTGCGCAGAAAGCTGCCGCAATGCAAACATGTCTAAAGGAATGAAGGGGGAAGATTCATCTTGACATAAATCAAGTTCATACTCCACAAATCAAATAATTTCCCTCAACACCAATTAAAACCACTTTGAGTCAAGAAATGACATTTTTCAGCAATAAAACCATTGGCAACACCTTGTGTACAAGAAGATAAACATGATAGCGCTGTCAGCTGTAGAAAAAAATTACATTTTCACCCGTGACTGAAGAGACTCTAGAGGGAGGATGAGGTAAAATACTTATTTGCTGTTCCCAATCTAGACTAATGTTTTGGTGCCAAATATCCACACATTCAAACTGCATAAAAAGCAGCTAGGCCTTTTTAAGTATCCTTTCATTTAGATGGTTTTTAGATGGTACAGGGAGAAGAGCAATAACAGCGTGTTGCTGGAAATACATGTTATTAAATAAATCTCAATTAATTTAGTGAATTGTATTATGCTGCCACATCTGTCAAACTTTAAAACTTGTACCCAAAATGAACATAAAAAAATGGCTACACTTGATTTGAATGTGTCTTAGTTTCACTGTAATTTTACATATACTGAGTAATATTAAGTAACTACATGTACTTACTATAGGGTTAGGATTAGGGTTTGGTTTAGTTTAGTTGCATGTATTTATGCATAATTTATAGTTATTACTATAGTAACTACATGTAACAATGATACTTTAAAATAAAGTGTTATCCAATTATTTTTCTCTGTTACTCAACTACAAACCTGACACAAGGTCTCAAATTAGCTAGCAACTACTGAGTGACAGCTTCATTAAAAGGCAGCTGTGGTTGCCAGGCAAATGTAGTAAAAATTCAATAAAAAAGTAAACATTCACAGAACAACCTGTAAATATTACAGTTAAAAAAAATTTAATAAAATAAAAATAAAAGTAAACCCTACAGCCTTTTTCTGATGAGCTAGCAAGACCATGTTGCTACTTAAACTGTATTTTTACATGACATCTACCATGTACTGGTGGTAGAGAGAAAACCACATAATGAATCAAGGTTCATTACAAGTTGCTTTTTAAATAAAACGGCAAAAAAAAATTAATAATGGAAACCCAGTTACTGTTAACCAATAAACAGGTTTTTACTCTCACATTTTAACAGTCTTTTACAGTTAAAGTGTATTGCTAGAAAACAAATCCAAACAAATTTAGATTTTAAATATGTATACAGACTGAGTTGCAAAAATATACACTACCGTTCAAAAGTTAGGGTGATTTTCTAATGTATTTGATAGTAGTCTTACCATGGCTGCATTTATTATGTAGCCTATTTTTTCCTGAGATGGCAACACTGAATTACACAAGTCTTCATTGTCACATGTTCCAACAGAAATAATTCTACTATGTTGATTTAGAGCTCAATATATATTTCTTATTATCACAAATGTTGAATTAATTTTTTTTTATGATTCTTTCATGAACAGAAATTTCAAAAGAACAGCATTTATTTGAGATAGAAATCTTTTGAAACACTGTAAAATGTCTACACTGTCACCTTTGATCAACGTATCCCTGCTGAATAAAAGTATTAATTTATTCCCCCTTATACTTACTGGGAGTATAATTAAATATAAAAAATAAACCTGATTTTGATTAAGCAAGCACTGAAGTTTCTGGCCCTTTTTTGTCTCCTATTCATGAAATCCAAATTCTCCACAGACCAAACCAACCACACAGCAATGGTTGCTGAGAACTCATAACGCTACCTAATAATGTGGCTACGTGGAAAAACAATAAATAACAATAAACCCACGGTCTTTTTAAATGGATCCATTCTGGAATATCTGTGGCTGTCAGTGAGAAATGATTCCAACAAGAGAACTCAAATCCACACTGACTCACAGAGATGATGTCATGTTAACTAAGGCCTGCAAAGATGTAGGTCAATCACCATCCAACTTTAACACTCACATCACTCAAGCTAATTCATTCTCTGGATAAAGTTTACACAACCCTAACTCATTCTTACTAAATGTTAAGATCCATGGGCTAATTTCTCTGAAAAAGGCCAGAGATTCACACCAAGGTCACAATGAATGGAAACCAAATGATTCCAGACTTCACGTTAAGAAAAGTAGCTTGGTTAAGACTAATTGGCAAACAGACTGCCAAATCATTCTCTGCTCAAGCATTACGCCATCACTGGGTAGACTGTCTACACGGCAGTGACCTGAAAGAAGCCTGGCTAATATTTCTTCATGATAAAATGGTAAAACTGTTTTCTCACCATACTCATATAAACCCTAAAATGTGAGTCAGACTATCCAATTGTTCATGTTACGTAGTCTTTTCATCTGACATTCCACAATTAATGTCTTTGACCATGTGATGCAATTGGTTTCCAGTTTAATTATATGTTTTTTTATTTTAAAAATAAATATTAGATTTAGTTGGTTTTAAGTATTTTAATCCAATTTGATTAAGATAATATTAATTATTATTATTATTATTATTAGAATAATTTTTAGACATCCTACAGCCCCCTTTCCTGAGTTTCCTGAGGCTCCTAGTGGTTCCCGGTCCCCCTGGTTGAGAACCACTGATCTAAGGGCATTTATAGCCTGAAAATATGTAGGCATTTTTGGGTAATAATCTTCATTCTGTCATAATTTTGTGAAAGAATGAATATACATATTCATTACACAGATTCATATGTTATTGGTAGTGCCTCTCTGTTTGCTTTATATATTCCCAAACCTGCCACACAACCATAGACCACGGCAAGATAACATATGAATACTAAACACTTATGTTATGAATAACATCTAACCTGCTAAATGCCCAAATGTAAAAGTCAATGAAAATGTATCACACTGAAAACGTTCTATACAAAACTTTCAGAAAACTGAAAAGTGCCGTGGCAGACCTGTTTTTATTACCTGTGGAAAAACTTCTCACTGATCCTGGTCCAAATCTATCATAACTGTTATGAGCACCTTTTCATCTTCAAATAAAATGTTAACTAAGGAAAGTACTGAGGGCTCTGTAACTGCAGAGGATAGGCTCTGGTTAAAGTAATGGAAGAATGTGGAGCTAGATTCTGTGGGTACTGTGGTCTTTGTGTGTGTGTGTGTGTGTGTGTGTGTGTGTGTGTGTGTGTGTGTGTGTGTGTGTGTGTGTGTGTGTGTGTGTGTGTGTGTGTGTGTGACACTGCAATAGTGCCACGTCACACTAATCTGTAGCACCAGAGAGCACATGAGATCAGTTCACAGCTGTGAGGCTCATGTGGCTTGATAAACACAGAGGATGTGTATTTAGTTGCCATAGATATCTGTCTCACCTCAGGCTGTATCGCTTTGAATACAGGAGCATCCATCAAAGTGATCTGACTCTGCAAAATAAAAGCTACAATGTTAAACTGACAACAATTTCAAGCTTCAAAAGGGTAGCTCACTCAAAAATAAAACATATTTAATCATTTAATCATCTCAAATTGTTCCAAGCCTGTATGACTTTTTTTCGTGTGTACAACACAAAATGAGATGTTTAGCAGAACGTCCAGGCAGCTCTTTTCCATACAGTAAGAGCAGATGGATACCAGTGTCAGCTGTGGTCACCATTTCAATGAATGGGAAAAAGTAAATAATAATAATTGTTGGGTGAAATATTACATTAACATTTAAAATTACATTGCAGGGCACTTAAAAGATGCAGCAAGTAATTTTTAGCATTTTGACTTGCAAGTTTTCGTGAAGTTTTCACTCTTGTGAATGTACAGTTATAAATATAATTGTACAAAAGTGCTATTGACTTTTTTTTAGGGGCGTTTTCTTTTTTTGCAGTGGAAAAGGTTACTTAATGCACCTTTGTTAGAGCATACTGGGTTTCTATAAATATAAAAAGAGCCATATAAAATGAATAGGTAATTAAATACTTGCCTTGAGTCGACTATAATTATGGGATGGAAAGTTGAAATTTAATAACTAGGCCATTGTGCACTTAAAGTCAGAGTCGGAATTGACATGAATAAGTGAGCAAAGGTCTGATAATAAATGCTGATAAAGTCAGAGTCGGAATTGACATGAATAAGTGAGCAAAGGTCTGATAATAAATGCTGATAAAGTCTGACAAGTATTTAAATGAATAAATAAATAAATAAATAATAATAACTGAAATGTGTTGCCCTAGTTTCAAATAACTGCAGTTTCCATGTCAAACCCTCACTGAGTGGCACAAAAATGAGTTTTATTTTTTCAAACTTATCTCAGATAAATGTCAACTATCAACTAGTGTTAAAATCAACCAAAAGTAATGCATTTTTTTCCTAAAACCCTAAACTCAAACCATCTACCTGGATTTTAAGTATAATTTTAAAACAACATTCGACCTCAAAAGACACTGAACAGAAGCTTTGTGTGAGGAACAGACTGAAGTTTAGGTTTATATTAAGTGATAAACTTCCTCTCTTTATCGGTCAATGGGAGTTAAATTGGTAGGGCTTTTAGCACCCCTAGTGGTCATTTCACATAGAAAATGCAGCAATTTGTAACTACAGAAACTTAATTAATAGTAAGAAAAAAAAAAGTATGCATAGCCGTGTTTTTTTCTCATGAGACCAGGTGTGAACTGGAGTATTTACAGTATAAACTTACAGCAAACTCCTCAGGTGTCACTTTGAGCATGTCAAACACCACCGCGTCAAAGCTCTTGGCAGAGTCCAAGCTCCGTCCATCCAGGGACTCAGAACTACTGCTGTCCTGCAAACACAGGAGGAAGACAGTTAGGCAGGAAAGAGAGAGAACAACTGGACATAAAATCAGGGATGATATTTCATACACCTATAAAATCCATATGGCCAGATGCACTGTTCCTGTGGACTTTTAATCAGTTTAATTACCATTGTCCATTTGAATTACTTTATTCCATTTGATTATTCAGCCCAGATGGTAAAAGTGGATCAGAATGCAACCACATCACTTTATTAACAGGCAATGAGCCAATCCAACCCATATGATAATTAAAGCCAGACAAAAATAGACCACATAACAAAGGCCTGAGAAGGAAAGATACCGTCACTATGAAAATAACGATTTCTCCTCGGCAAATGATCCTGACAGATCCCCTTTGAAGTCTCCCCATTCCATCCAGTGTAATATCCGTACTGATGTAAAATCTCAGTCTTATCTTCTCGGTGTCTTATCTGTTCTGTGTATACCCTTAATTGCTAGCAGATTCATTAATGCCCTCGTTTCTGGTTATTACAAACGCTGTACACTACCATTCAAAAGTTTGGAGTCAGTAAGATTTTTTTTTTTTTTAAAGAAATTACTGTTGACAGTTGACAGTGTGGAAGAAATGTTATATGTTCTATATGTTTGCATTTAATTATATTTATAGAATCTTAGAAATATGATGGTAATTAGATTAATGTAGAGTCGATACATACCCTTATGAGTATCTCCTTGTATATGACCTGACAAAAGTTAATGTGTGACTAAGTGTATGACCGAGACAGAGGGTCTCCATTCAAGGGTATAATATGATAGACAAATCTAAACAATGTATAAGTTATGGCTGAGAGATATCATTATTTAGCATCGGGACAGCCTTGGGGGTGGAACAACTATAAAGAATGAAGGATGCCCCAACTCGTGGTCACACTCTGCAGGCACTTTGTAATGACTATATGACTGCTGACCTTTCCTTGCAAGGGAATAAATAATCTTTAAAGTCAATTGATCCATGTTTGTCTCTTATTCAGTATTAGAAAATTGTTTGCCACCACAACAGTAAAGACATTATGTTACTAAACTTCTATTTCAAATAAATGCTGTTCTTTTGAACGTTCTATTCATCAAAGAATCCTGAAAAATAAATAAATAAATCAGTTTCCACAAAAAAAGCTGCACAACTGTTTTCAATATTGATAATAAAAAACATTAAATTGTAATAATATTTCACAATCTTACTGTTTTACAATGAAGGCATAATGCACCACAACTGCAATTAAACTCCTAACTGGCTGATTCGTTTGGGCTAGATCAATCTGAATATGGTGTTGAAAAATCTTTTAGTATGCCCCCTGTCCCAGCGCCGAAAACCTCTGGCTTCACAGAAATTTGTTTAACCTCTTACCTTATGAAACTGTGTCAGCTTGCTGTGTGCGTCACATCAACTGAACTATCGCTGCTCTAGAGGAGTTCCAGTTCACACAGCATGACAATGACATAACACTGTCTCACTGGAGCAGCGTCCTGCCAGTGTGCATCTGAACGGATCAGCACTGATGGACCAACAAGCTGCTATTTCTCTGATCTGATTCCCTTTAGCAAGCCAATATCAAGTGATCTAACTTGAGCGCTGCACACAACACTCAGTTCAGTCTAAACCACGCACCCACCCAGCGTTGAACAATCACATGCATCGCAAAGCTGTAATGATCAGTAAATCTCTCATTTATAATCCATTATGCACAGTTCATTTAACTGATTGCCTTATTTGCCAGTCTTTCTGATATTAATCCTGGCAATAAGACTAAATAAAATGAAATAAACAAAAAAAAAAAAGAGATAAAACTATATAATCGCAGCTATGTAAAAAAAAAAGGTTGCCAGGTCAAAAGGTTTAGATAAATTAAGAAAGCTAGCACTGTCATAAATAACCATACATTTCAGGACAGATGCTGTCATGGTTGAACGCTTTCGTAAACAAATGGTATGTGTTTTAGTACCTGTGTGTGGCGAGAGGTGATGCTGACGCTGGCAGGAAGTCCATTCCTCCTGTACATGCTCTCAGTCAGAAGAGAAGACCCAGATCACAGCCGACCTCAGCTGCTCACCGCCACACACGACCTCTCAGCCATCCCTGCAACACACAAATTTCACCTTATTTTATGCCCAACTTGGTGTACTTGTCTACTTGGAAAGATTTTGATTTTGTTTTACTAACCCTATTAAATAAAAAATGTGATTTTAAAAGAAAACTGTTTTTTTTTTTTACTGTCATAATTATGATTTAACACAGTATTACTCTATTTGGGACCTGCTCATTCTGTGGAGCAATACATAATTTAGCCAGAAGAGGGAGGACGTCACCAAAAACGCAGCCTCTCTCCCCTCAACATGACTCCTGGATCTGCCCTACATTCAGTCAGCCAGCCATTTCTTGTTCAAATGAGCCACATTCATATCATAGCCATATCATGAAAAGACCCTGCAGTGCTGCTCTCCTCTGTACTATTGAATGAAATGTTTCAGTCTGTTTGGCCAAATGCAGTCCAGAATTGAAGTGCACGGGTCACACAAGAAATATATACAGATTTTTGCTTTGGTTGTTCTTCAGGAACCAAATTTAACATTGTATATTACATGGCTTGGTTGAATTCTAATGTAGAATGTGGTCTGTTATTTCTTGATAACAGACCGCTGCTAAGTATAACACACCGTTGCCATGAAAAACAGAGCGTTGCTATGGACGCAGGATTCTAACCGTAGAGACTGAACGGACTATTTTCTTTAGCGGAAGCAATACAATCATTTTTAAATCAATAAACTCCTTTTTAAATCAATATTTTGGGTCAAATTATTGATTTATTTGGTAGGTAGCCTAGCCATGTAATAAGCGGGAAAATGTAGAGCGAGACGGTTGTTATAGCGAATACAACCCCGACAGGCTGATCAGGACACCGACGCAAAGCATATTATTTACATATTAAATGGCCACCAAACATTTGACTACTGTGCAAAAGTAAACAAATCTGTCCTTAAAAAAAGGATTTAAATGTGCTAAATATGCTAAAATTAACATGATGTAGATTAAAGAGACTGATCAACTGTATGTTTTGTGAAATCAACTGCAGAAGCTAACATTATATCCTGTTCAAACCACTGGGAGATGTGTTAAAATTTTCATATTTGCATTTTATTTTTTATATATTATATTTGTATTACTTGCATTTAGCATTGATTTCAGAACAGTACTGCAGAGGTGGGACCAGGTCATTGCTCAAGTCTTTGCATTCCCAAGTCAAGTCCAAGTCATGCGACACGAGTGCACATACCTGCAGTAAAAAAAAAAAAAAAAAAGTTTTGATCCCCCCCAAGTATGGCACCCCAGGGTTATTATCCACCTTTTTTGCCACGGAACTGACGCACATCCTATTCTCTCACAACTCTTCACATTCATTTTGAAATCATTGTGTGTCTTCGTCCATTCAAGCGCAAAAGGAAAGAGAACTCAATGTGGTGCTGGCCTGGCACGCTCTCCGAAACGACATTCTGTGCGCGGGTTTCAGGTGTTTGTTTACAGAGAGCTGCTTCACAGACAACATGCCAATAAATTTGAGTTATTTTTGTGCATCTTGTCGTGCTTGAATGGTTTAATGGCACTTAAATGAATGGCAGCGTGATCATATACTGTGGCACAGCCGAATGGATTCTGCTAACCCTAACCAGAAAAATAAATCGCAAAATTAATTTTGACAGGCCAACTCATTTATTTTAACGGGTCATAATATCATACATTTTTTATTTGTACTAAAATCTACTTATATTGTTAAGTCAGTGTTTTTGTACTAAACATGTAGGGTTTTCAAGACCATTTAGTTTCAAAACAAGTGACAAGTAAAAAAAAACAAAAAACATTATAATACAATTTATACAGATTTCATACCCATTTTGTTCTGCCAGATCTTTCACATGGCTAATATCTGCATGGTAGTGTTGGTGAAGGCCATCCCAAGCGGCAGATCTTTAGAAATACTGAAAGAGAAAGAGAGACAACAGAAAGACTTATGACTAAAATACAAATACCTTTGGGAAATCATCAAGGTTGATTTCCTCCATTTCAGACAAATTCAAACACACACACTTGTGAGGCGTCAAGTTATACAATTGCAAATGTGGATAAAATCTACTATAGTGTTTCAAAGTTAAAATACACCAGCCAGAGGCGTGGATACACTTGCCTGAGAGCAGCAGCATTTAACTAGCGTAATCGAGTGTGAAGAATTCAGTCAATACTGTTAACACTCATGTTTGCCGTCCACAGGGATGCCTGTATTTGTTTATTTGGCTGTATTTGTCCACATGGCTTGAATTTGCATGCCTAATGGCATAATTAGACATACTGTAGCTACTGTTCAAAAGAGTGGGATTGTTAAGATTTCTCAATGTTTTTTTAGAGAAGATTCTGCTCACCAAGGCTTCTTTTTTTTTTCATCAGAAATACAGTAAAAACAGTAATATTATGAATTATTATTACAATTTATAACCCTTTTCTATGTTAATATATGCAAACCTCATGCTGGGGGCGGGGCTTGATATTATGGGGCGGTGCTGTGGTAGAGTATTTTAACAAAATCCTAATATTAAACAGCCCAAACAAGATGATTAACATACAAATGAATGGACCGTTTTATGTGAGAAAGCTCAGAACTGTCTGAGTGAACATGCATTAAATAAGCGTCAAATGAGTTCTGAGATGCTGGTCCTAATCCAGCATAGTCACGTCACTCACTCCATGCGAGATCGGCTTTTGATATATGGATTTCTAGTTTTTAAATTCAGAAAACCGTATTCGACAACATATAAAAACGAAATAATCTTTAGAGTAATTGTATTAAGGTGGAAGGTGTTCTTAAAATTAGTGAAACAGCTGTCGACCCTAGTTCCCGCGGTCATGCCTACAGGCAGAAACTTTAATCTGCCAAGCCTGTAGTAAGGACTTTAAGGAGATGGATAAACGAAACAGAGTGGGAACTACAAGCATGTTTCGAGAGAACTGATTAGAGTGTTTTTGAAGCTGCTGCCACTGATCTGAATGAGCTCACAGATTGTCTCACATCATACATCCGTTTCTGTGAGGATATGTGCATTTCTACCAGTAGCCTACTTATTTAACATACAACAATGACAAACCATGGTTCACAGCAAAACTCAGACAGCTTCGCCAGGCCAAAGAAGATCCCTATAGGAATCGGGACAAGATATTGTACAATCACTGACAAAAGAGATTAGAGTGGCTAAGAGGACCTACTCTAAAAAGCCAACAATCCTGCTTCAGTTTGGAAAGGCCTGAAAGACAAACTACAAGACTCCATCCCCCAACTCTGCAGGGAATCAACAACTGCCTGAATGAGTTTTACTGCAGATTTTAAAATCTGAATCTCACACCCCAGACCCACTCTGAGGGTCTCTCTGCACAACCATCAACACTCTCCCCCCTCATTCCTTACACCTGGTGCTTTAATCCGCCTGTTTTATCCACTTTCGACCACTTCTGTCCTGATTTCTTCGATGAAGGGATCTCTCAGGACCTGCAGTGCATGAGACAATCACATTGACTTCATTGTGAAAAAGGCCCAGCAGAGGTTTAACTTCCTTCGCCAGCTGAGTAAGTTCAATTTGCCACAGATGCTGCTGATTCAGTTCTACTCAGCCAGTCTTCTGCACTTCAATAACTGTCTGGTTTGTCTCAGCTACAAAATTAGACATCAGAAGACTATAAAGGACGGTTCAGACTGCTGGGAGGATTAGGGCTGGACGATTTTGGAAAATAATCTAATTGCGATTTTTTTTACCAATATTGCGATTGCGATTTAATATGCGATTATTTTTTAAGCTCTTTATCTTTTCTATTTTTCAACAAAAACAAGCAATAAATCATTGTAAAATAGGGAAGGGAATCTTTAGGCACCTCATGAGCCGATACATTTTTTTTCTTTAATTGATCTTATTAATAAAACTTAAAATATTTAATTACATAATTATAATTAGGCCTACTTATAATAATTACACATTAAAAAACTAAATTAATGCAATTACATGTTAATAATTTTAACAAATATAGCTTCAAAACAAATAACAAAGAGGGAAAAAAATATTACAAGCAATAAACAAAGAGTGCTTTCAGTATTTAAGAGTAGGCTGTCTGAACGTGTTCATCTCTTTTGAAATTATAAGATGTGGTTTGTCCTGTTTGTTTAATAACTGACTGTGTCACATTACCGGTAAATTCGCGTCATAAAAGCATTTTGAGATGTAAACGTACATTTAACCACGTAGACTCGCTCACAGCCGCATGCTCAAATGCTCTTCGCAAAACGCACGTGAGTATTTGAAATTGAAAGCAGCTTCTGTCGGTGATTTTCATATTTTTAATATATAAGCCAACTGCATTCCAAGACATATGATGCCTTCGTAGAACATTTGTTAGTAAAATACCGGCGGGCGAGACCGCGCACTAACTTACTGAAGTAACATCACGCAGACCGCGCGTATCTCATATCTTGCGCAATGAAGCCTGAATGTCCTTGTAACTCGCTTCAACTTTTCCGAACTTTATTAAAGATTATTTCTCGTAAGGTTCGAGTGGTGTCGTGTTTGTGTGTGAGAGAGACAGAGGAATTAGAAGCAAGCAGAATACGGTTGTTTATAAAGCACGCGCGTCGTACACGTCTGTGTTTAAAACTAAGCTCAGACATATACAATACAGAATCGTTGGAGAGAATCTATAACACAATATAACATAAATTAAACATAAACTGTTATTTCCTGTAGCCAGGTCTATATGTGTCCATAGACTGTAAAAAATAGTATATGTCGCGTGCCAAGTTGATGCTTCATCTGTAAATCAGACTGGTTTACTCTCGCGTGTCACGTGACCAGACTATAATCGCAGCTTTGCGGTTTAAAAAATCGCATTTCATCATATCGCGATATTATCGCAAATGCAATTAATCGTTCAGCCCTAGGGAGGATTATTGGTGCTCCCCTGTCCACCCGCCAAGAATAGTATACATCCAGTCTGTG
This sequence comes from Leuciscus leuciscus, assembly GCF_965113295.1. Classification (NCBI taxonomy): domain Eukaryota; kingdom Metazoa; phylum Chordata; class Actinopteri; order Cypriniformes; family Leuciscidae; genus Leuciscus; species Leuciscus leuciscus. The sequence goes on from NC_138737.1 coordinate 19,124,660, forward strand.
AAAAAGGGGCTTCTATTCTATTTGTATATTGCACACACACACACACACACACACACACACACACACACACACACACACACACACACACACACACACACACACACACACACACACACACACACACACACACACACAGTATGTGTATCTTATTCACATATCTTTATTTTACTATCTGTGTACTGTTGTTGTGACTGTGTACTGGAAGCTTCTTCTGTCACCAAAACAAATTCCTTGTGTGTGCAAACATACTTGGCAGTAAAGCTCTTTCTGATTCTGATTATATTTTGAAATTAAATGTATTCCTGTGATGCAAAGCTGAATTTTCAGCACCATTACTCCAGTTTTCAGTGTCACATGATCCATCAGAAATCATTCTTATATGCTGATTTAGTGCTCAAAACTATACTTTTATTATTATCAATGTTGAGTCTGAGTTCTGCTGCTTAATATTTTTGTGGAAACTACAATACATTTTAATATTTGCCTAAATGTTGCTTCAGATTAGGTATTTAAAAGATAATCTGTTAGTCATTATAACAAAATAAACTATGACAGGGTATTCAGGACCATGACATGAAGTAGAGGGGTCTTGAAGGGGGAACAAAAAAACAAAAACAAAAAACACAAAAAAAACCTTTAATATAACTTGATATTTCTCACCTGTTTTTCACCACTCAATACTGCATTTCAGAAACAAGTATGTCATTACACTAAAATCACTAGAGCCTAAATTCTAGACTCTTATTTTAGCTTAGCTTAGACATTTAATTCATATGTTCTGTTTATTTATCTGGAATTATGTCTCTGGGTAATTTAATTTGATCTCTGTTTTTCACATTCACCATCATATTGCAAGTATTTTGCTGCAAATATGGCATATTGCAAGTAAAAAAAATATTAAAAAAAGATTTTGGTGCGCTAACAAAAATGTAAAGCTAAAACCCAAATTCTCAATTTTAACAGATGTTTCTAAACATAATGACAGCGGATGGAACCCTCAAAGTGTTTGAAGACACCATACAGGTTCCAGTGAAGATTGAGTATGAGCTGGGAGTGCAGACAGAGCAACACCTCAGGGAAATGGGTGTCCACAGTGTTTGGGAAACCTTAGATGTAGAGTACTACTACGATACTGACAGCTTCCAACTGGCTTCTACACAGACCTGGTTGAATCAGCATAATGGCCAGTGGGGACTGATCCTGGCAGAAGAACGAGAGCTTAATCACTTTCAATCAGGTGACACAAAGAAGTCTGAAGATGAACATTTTGAAGAAAAGAAAAGAAAAATACCCAACTCATCACCAGAAGAGAGATCAGATTCAGCAACAGGTGCTGTTTTAATAGAAACATCAAGCAATAAGCATCCCGAGAAAGTAATGTGCAAAAGCCAAGTTCAGAGAACATCCTCAGACACGTCTCTAACATACACAGAACTGAGTGACCTATGTGCCATCATGTCACGTCTCTCAAAATGTCTCCACCTCCCTCTGACCCACAATAAAAGGCAAAGCATGACCATGAAGAACTTCTTGAAAATGGCCCAGATCCAGATGTATGACAGCTGGACCAGGACCAGTACAGTGAAGTATTATCTGCCTGGTGGCTTCTCACTGGTGGTGGAGAGAAACTACAGAATTCCCACTGAAACGCCTTCTGCATTTTTGATGATAAATGCTGATGTGCTCAGCATAAGCAGTGAGCTGGAAAAGATGGACCGGCTGTGCAAAGAACTAGGCTTAAAACCAAAGGAAAGGTCAATACAAACTATTTTTGAAGCCTGTAGTGGTCATGTGGACATCTTCAAATTATAATTCTCTGTCTTGTTTTTACCTTCTAATCAATACAATTTATTCTAACTTCACTAACTATGGCAATAGGGATGCACTGATATAAACAATTTGGCCGATATGGATAATTCTTTATATTTGAAAGCCGATAACCGATACATATACAGATAAATCTAAATCCAAAATATTATAGTTTTTGAGAGCCTGATTAGTGATTACAAAAACTAATGTCTCACAATTAAAAGCCCTGTCCCAAGCACTTCAACATAAATCAAACATATTACAGTACAATAGCCTAGTTTGAACCAGTGTAAGTTTTTTGATTAATTTCACACTACTATGGCCAACTTTCCTTATATATATATATATATATATATATATATATATATATATATATATATATATATATATATATATATATATATATATATATATGAAGAGTTCAGATGCAAAAACCTCTAAATGCCATCTGAAATTTTCTTCTAGAATGATCATTTTTATCAAGCTCGTATATTTAATTTCAATAATTTCACTTAAATGGCAATTAATAGGTAATTTTCATTGCCATTTAAGTGAAATTACTGAACTTAAATATACGAGCTTCATAAAAATGATCATTCTAGGAGGAAATTTCAGATGGCATTTAGAGGTTTTTGCATCTGAACTCTTCATATATACACTCACCTAAAGGATTATTAGGAACACCTGTTCAATTTCTCATTAATGCAATTATCTAATCAACCAATCACATGGCAGTTGCTTCAATGCATTTAGGGGTGTGGTCCTGGTCAAGACAATCTCCTGAACTCCAAACTGAATGTCAGAATGGGAAAGAAAGGTGATTTAAGCAATTTTGAGCGTGGCATGGTTGTTGGTGCCAGACGGGCCGGTCTGAGTATTTCACAATCTGCTCAGTTACTGGGATTTTCACGCACAAACATTTCTAGGGTTTACAAAGAATGCTGTGAAAATGGAAAAACATCCAGTATGCGGCAGTCCTGTGGGCGAAAATGCCTTGTTGATGCTAGAGGTCAGAGGAGAATGGGCTGACTGATTCAAGCTGATAGAAGAGCAACTTTGACTGAAATAACCACTCGTTACAACCGAGGTATGCAGCAAAACATTTGTGAAGCCACAACACGCACAACCTTGAGGCGGATGGGCTCAACAGCAGAAGACCCCACCGGGTACCACTCATCTCCACTACAAATAGGAAAAAGAGGTTACAATTTGCACGAGCTCACCAAAATTGGACAGTTGAAGACTGGAAAAATGTTGCCTGGTCTGATGAGTCTCGATTTCTGTTGAGACATTCAGATGGTAGAGTCAGAATTTGGCGTAAACAGAATGAGAACATGGATCCATCATGCCTTGTTACCACTGTGCAGGCTGGTGGTGGTGGTGTAATGGTGTGGGGGATGTTTTCTTGGCACACTTTAGGCCCCTTAGTGCCAATTGGGCATCGTTTAAATGCCACGGCCTACCTGAGCATTGTTTCTGACCATGTCCATCCCTTTATGACTGCCATGTACCCATCCTCTGATGGCTACTTCCAGCAGGATAATGCACCAAGTCACAAAGCTCGAATCATTTAAAATTGGTTTCTTGAACATGACAATAAGTTCACTGTACTAAAATGGCCCCCACAGTCACCAGATCTCAACCCAATAGAGCATCTTTGGGATGTGGTGGAACGGGAGCTTCGTGCCCTGGATTTGCATCCCACAAATCTCCATCAACTGCAAGATGCTATCCTATCAATATGGGCCAACATTTCTAAAGAATGCTTTCAGCACCTTGTTGAATCAATGCCATGTAGAATTAAAGCAGTTCTGAAGGCGAAAGGGGGTCAAACACAGTATTAGTATGGTGTTCCTAATAATCCTTTAGGTGAGTGTATATATATATTAGGGATGTCAACGATTAATCGACGATCGATTAATTGTCGATAATACATTTAATCGATACAACTTATCGATCATCGATTAAGCAGGTCTTCATGCGCGTGCGCGCTGCTCAACCGCGAAACATGTAAAGCGAGCGCGCCGGAGTTATGTTTGGGACCATTTTACACCTTCATCATGACTATAAGTTTGCATGTGCATTCGCAGCCTTTTGTTTTGTGCAAATGTAAGTTGTAATACTGTTTATTTTCTGTAGGCCTATCTATATCTGATTTATCTCATATTGGATGCATTTGGTTAAGAATTAACTCTGTAGTAAAGCGTCAGCTTCAGCGTGCACAGCTCAAACGGTAGTGCACGACTAATAATGACTATTGGGACTGTAATATTACATAACATTATAAAGAGAACAATATTGTAATAAAACATTGTGAATTATTTGGGTTTAGTTGCCGTGTCGCGTTGCTCCAGGAAGACCGCGTCCACAACATAGTTCTGAATGAATGGCACGTAACTTAGTTCAAGTTCACTTGTGCATGAATTTGCGTCATTTTGTGCAGATATAATTTGTAATATGTTTATTTTGAATATATCTGATTAATCTCATATAGGATGCGTTTCTTTTAGATAAATAACGTGCTAGCAAAGTGCTCCAGTTTAACGGTAGCAGATTCATTCAGCGCGTGCAGTTGTTCCAGGAAGAGCGCGTCCACAACAGTCACACATTCTAAGCGCATATGAGGCGGCGTTGGTGACACGTTGTATTTAGTAGTTATATTTGATTATTAAATAATTAATTTAATTATCAATCACATCGAAACATTTTACAATCCTACTAGCCCTCTATTTATATTTAAAACCATTCTAATTGATTTGGTGAGGAACATAGCGTTTTGAGCAGCATTTGCAGACCCTGTCATGCTGTCATAGCCACTGCATATCGCAGTATTAAGGCTAACGATTAATCGATTAATTGATCGTTAATTTAAACGACGATCGATCATGGGAATTTGTGAAAATTGACATCCCTAATATATATATATTGCCTTACAAATAAATAAAACTATGCCTAAATAATGCAAACAAGTCATTGGACAACATAATTGTGAATAAAGAATAAAAGTGCATATGCCATGCATAACATAAAATAATCCATTATTTATCGGCTTTAAGATATCAGACAAAATGTCTTATTGGATTGATAATGATAACAATAAAATTGTCAAAAGTTTTCATATTTTAACACACAAACACACATACATATATATATACACACACACACATATATATATATATACACACACACATATATATATATATATATATGTATATATGTATGTGTGTTTGTGTGTTAAAATATGATAACTTTTTACAATTTTATTGTTATCATTATCAATTATTGGTCACAATTATGTTGTCCAATGACTTGTTTGCATTATTTAGGCATAGTTTTATTTGTTTGTAAGGCAATATATATATATATATATATATATATATATATATATATATATATATATATATATATATATATATATATATATATATATATATATTATAACATATATCGGCCGAAACCGATATGGTGGCTGATAGATCCCTATATGGCAACCCTTTACAATACATCTAATCATATCTAATGGTATCTAATCATGACCATAATGATCAACATTATTTAGAAGTATTGATATTGTATGATAAATAGAAGTCACTATTATTGCAATAATTAGTATTAGGCAAATATATAACTAGGCCTGTCACAATCATGAATTTTGTGCTGACGATTAATTACAAACAAAATAATAATATAATATAAACACATAAGTTACAAACAAAATAATAATATAATAATAATAATAATAATAATATCAAGCGCATTATTCTGTATTACGTCACTAAAAGACAAAAATAAAACTAGTCAAAATAGCTCAAATAACCATCTTAGAAAAAATAAATTTAAAATAAATAAAACTGTTATTGGAAACAAGACTCACAGTGTGATTTTGTCCCGTTTCATCTGATACAGATTCAGCTGAAGCACCTGCAGCTGAGACATCTATAGTTTCTATGGCAACAGAAAGAGCTGTAATGTGTGCACTGTTCATATTTTTTATATTATACACATGAGGGCAGAGCAGTCTGCAGGCAACAATCTGCCACATTGGATGTCCGACATGTTCAACATTGCCAATGTTTCTTATCTCTGACTCTATAGCCTGCAGTATTGTACATCTCTTTCTCTAGTAGCCTAGAAAGAGTATGAATCTCAACAATATATTTATTTAATGTGACAGGCAGTGACTTACAGTGCATTCAAGGTATTAATTTAGTCAATATCAGTGCACCCTGGGAATTGAACCCATGACCTTGTCAATACTAGTGCTGTGCTCTACTAGTCAAGCTAAAACTCTAAGGTCTGAAACAAACAGAAAACATGGGTTGCTCCTGAAACAATAACAGATTTTCTCATCAGCACTTGCAGTAGACAGCAGATTTCACGGAGGCGTAACAAACAACAAAATATAGTATAGCAGATTATTTGGCTTCACTAGCACAATCTTGAAGGTTTGCCATCAACTCCAGTACGGGAGCAATACACAGCAATTTAAAGAAAATGACTGTGGAGGATAAGAAAAAAAAAATCTACTAGGGCAGGCTAAATGTTGATTTGAGATCGCAGAGCTAAATGAACTTTCTGGTAAATTACATAAATTTACAATTACACAGTCACACCACTATTTGATGAAAAGATAACGTTGTCAATGTTGTTAAATAAGTAAGATAAGTACAATAAGTAAAGTGGAGAGAACTAAATGCAATAAATAAACATGAGGTGCCAAAGAATTTAAATCCAAATGGAATAAATTAATTCTGCAATCTCCGCAGAAGTAAATTTGACATTCATAACTCATCTAAAGTTATTAAGATTTACCTTTAACAGATAAGTATAATATTTAATAATACATAATCCGTTTCATGACATTTCTTACTATTTGAGAGTAGGCTACATTAACTACTTATACATTAGGAATTATATAATGTAATGAAGTTGTTAATTCTTATTACACCAAAAGGTATGTAACAAACCTTTCTGGACAAACTGTGTATTTGAACCACAATATAACTTTACAAATTTTATTTACAGCTATTTGTATAACTTAGAAAAAAAATTAAAATTTGGATCGTTCTACTTAAATCTGCTACTGACAAACAATTTCGGTAGTGTAGTGGTTCTCAACATGGGGCCGGGGTCCACTAGAGGGCCTCAGCAAACTTCCAAAGGGGCCACAGGATGACTAGTATTATTGTTGTTACATTACATTCATCTAAAACTATGGTTAATTAATTGAACTATATTAACACTCGCCAGTTCCTTTTTTATAATTACAGCCGAAATATTGGGGAAAATCTCTTAGCTTATATAGGAGGCCTTTGATTTAAGATCCACTGCTGCAGAATTTGTTTAGTGACATTTTATTAGCCTTTGCAAAAAGACAGAAGAGCAGTGTGTGCGAGAAAGGTGCATATATGGGAAATTTTCAACTTTTGTTAATTCATTTACATTTTCCCAGAAAAATAAAAAAAAATTAAAAATATTAATATAATAAAATAATCCACACACGCCAACTAGATAACACACTGTGTTTGCATTTACTTCCGATACCATTACTTCAGAAATCATTCCGTCATCGCCAGATAATGAATTCCCAGGCAGCAAATCAATTTTAGTTGAACATATAACTTAAATAGTATGTTGCTTTTTTTTTAGATTCTAATAATAAGTTGCTATATTGAGGCTAATCGCTTATCACAAATTACTATAATCTTAAATATTTGTAAAACTTACATAACCTAGATCTATATTTACAATGTGTACCTTGGACTCTCAGCACTTTCCACAATGCCAATGTGAAAGTAGAACTACTGTAAATATAGGTGCTTTCCAAAGCCAGTCTCTCCAGGGCAAAACATCAGCCACGTAAACAAACACAGTAGGTTGGTTCTTTCTGAAAATACCATAAAATAAATAAAATAAAAAGCCTACATATCATCAGAATCATAGAGAACAGCTTCAGGGAGTATTTTATTGGTTAAGCTGTCTGTCATAATGTCAGTTACTGTATTGTTGTGATTCTCATTCTCATTCATATTTATACTGGTTGTTTAGATCATATCACAGTGCTGGTCTAACTGACAGAGCATAATTCTAAATATTGATGAGCCACCACATAAAAATCTCTTATTCCATCCTCCAGTTTGCATAAGACATCAAATAGAAGAGTATCCTTACAGCAAAATGGCATCATAACATCTGAACAAAATACCGAGCATCCTGCAGAAGCACGTTGTTTTAGATGTAATGGCGTCATGCATCATATTGACAGTGTGGTACCCAGCTGGAGACAGGCAGACGACCCCCCGTGACGCAACGCCATCCCTGCTGATACCGTTTTCATTTTGGGCTTCATCTTCTATACAGATAGAGATACAGATGCCAACGGCACGTATAATACAACTCACCTGTCAATGGAAATACGCCACTGTCCTCGTCCGCGGTTAAGATGCACGCGCGGCTCAACGCAAGCGTATGTGTCTGTACTGCAGCACGACCTTAAGGACACAAAAATCCAATTTGAAAGGATTCCCTCTCATCCACTGGACTATTTAAGCCTATTTCGGTTATTCTACTCCATACATGGACGTTGTCCTGGCAAAGCAGCGTGTTTTGAGCAGGTATGATGTCAAACGCTGAGGGCAGTCCTGTGTGTAGACACGATGCAGCCTGATGGTGGAGATGCGGGTCATTCGCCAACAGCTGGGCAATCGACATCAGGAAGTGCTGTACGTTTGATGGACAGAAGTTTGACCAATCGCGTAGCGTCATACTATAATTAAATAACCAATCATTAATTAGGTCAATATATGTCTCTTTGTTTTGTGCACTCTGCGTTGGAAATATGTTTGGATTTTTAAAGAAATAGAGGTCTTTTTTTTTAAATTCTTTTTATTGTGAGATATTTGATATGCGATCATTTACTGCGCCTATAAGCTTTATAATCTTTAAAAGTTTACTTTAAAAGTCTTATAATTTAGCCTTTAAGTTTTTGAGTTATAATGATACACATTTGAACAGTAAGGCTATGAGCATGTGACATATATGTGGGGCATATATTTCTATTTTTTATTTTTTTATGTATGTATATAAAAACGCGATTTAGGACTTTGAATTAGATCTATGCATTAAAAAAATATCAAAGCAGCTTATGGTGGCCAGTCTGGATTTTGGAACATGGCAGCTGGTTTGTTACTGGTCCTATGTGGTTTGCCAGCTCTTACCAGATTGATCAAGGTTTACCAGGTCAATGTTGTCCCCACCAGCTGGTAGTCCATCTGATCATTCATCTACAGTATATCAGTTTTTAACACACCATGGAGTCAAGACAAATGTCCCCTCAGGAACAATAAATTGTAAATTTCAATTGCATTGAATTTTGACATAGATTTTTCATAGGTCTTTTAAAATGTATTCATTTGCAATACACATACAATGTAATCATTTTAATAGTTTTAATTTTAAAAAGTTTAAACTTTGAACTAAATTAGAATAACAAAAAGGTGTTATAGCATTATTGAAAAGTGAATGTTTTATTCCAAAATTAATATGCATGGGGTTTCTTAAGTGGATACTGTAATTGCAAAGCTTCAGCATATTATTATTGCAAAGCTTCAGCATATTATTATTGCAAAGCTTCAGCATATTATTATTGCTATTTTAATTAACAGCACTTTTTCTGTGCATGTGCTCCATCTAGTGGACATCAGCATAAATGCGCAAACACACAAATTGCAATGAATATTTTCCTAGAATGAGCAAAGCAAGGATGTCCAGACATTTTGCCAAATCAGCATCTTTATTGTACAAACAAATGCATTTTTTTAATCTATTGACATTTCTTTGTATCATAAAAAAGCAATATACAAGCTTTAAGAACGAAAATAAAAAGCAGCACAGAATGATTATGAGTAAAATATATAATTTGAATAAATATACTTTTATATTTCATGCTATAAAATAAAATTCATAAATGGCGAGTTAATTGTTACGGCATCGGCGTCAGCTAGCTTCATGTACTTCATAGTTGTATAAAACAGTAGCGTTCTGAGGTTCACAGTTGGGTTGTGAGGTTGTACATATAGTGGATAACAGAAGGTTGGACAGAGTGCTACTGATACGACGAGAGCTAAAGATCTGCTTTCCTCAGCTGTGAAACTCCTCGCCCGTCCCATGCATTCAGGAAGAGCAAGAACGGAAACATTTAGGTGCATCATACTACACCTGTGAGGCAGACTGTATTGGGAACCAATGACTGAGGAATTGTTTCCCCACCTGAAGTAAAAGTGCAAGCTTAGTTTTGGGCACACAAAGATCACTGCACATCCAAAATGGCATTTTCTGAATACTAGTAAACCCTGAGTTCTACTTATTTACTTTTTGCAATGTCCCGAATACATGAGAGAACAAGAGTTTGAGTTAACAATTTTGCAGAAGCCCTCTGATTGGCTGTTTAATTTCGACGCATGAAGAAAGAAGATCTTTAGCACACACCATAGCGGCAGGTTACATATCTCAAAGATCCCTTTCATATTTGCCATGGATAAAAAATAAATAAAATAAAAAGATGTGACTTTTCACCACTGACACTGAGGTGTCAGGTAAATGAAGTACAAATAGAACGTGGACTGGTGTAACCGCAAAAACAAACCACACCGTAGAAGCATATTTGCCCAACCTGTCCAAGTTTTCACATAAAAGAATGTATATAAAATAAAATAAAAAATCATCTCATCATGAATGACCTCAGCTCCCTGACATCCTGAACGCATTCATTTTGAGACACGATCCTCCTGCGATCTGAGGCAGAAAGACACCAAAAAAAAAAAAAAAGAAGCTTTTACAAAGGTTATTGCTTTTGCATATTACACAGTGGATACATGTTGGAAGTGTAGAACCGATGGAAGACTTCAAGATTTCCTTTTCTTCAATATCTCTAGGTTTAGCTCAGTGTTCATAAACTACCTGAAGTTAAGTCAACAGTTTTCAACAGTTAAAAAGGACGAGCTGCACAATCAAAAAGTAGTCCAACAGCCTTCCCTGTAAACACTTCTTTTTTGATGATTGTGCATGGCACAAAACTGAACTGGTTTTATGTGAACAAAGCGAGTGAAAATGGACCATGAGTATCTAGGTCAGTTGGCGGAGTATGACTACAGTTCATTAAAAATCCTTAACAAGAGTATGTTAACCCCATATCACCGATTTAACATCATCTTTTTGCTTACACATAAAAACTGAAAAGAAACCTGACCAGTCGTAAAGCACCATTAAAGGGGAAACGCATCCCAAGCGATAAAATATTTGAGGCCTTATGCGTCCCATAAGTTGGGAGTATTACATGGTCAATTAATCCCATTTGGAATACATTTATTGATTATTATTTTAAAAAGGGTCATTAAGTGCATGCCAGGTGAAATATCACAAAAGAGATATAGCTATAAATGAAAATCACTTTCAAGTCTTAAGACCAAAAAAAAGGTCATCTGTAGTTTCGTTTTACAACGCGGAGGTCACCATGCAATTCTACTTGAACAATAAATGGGCCGGCATGCATATTTCCCCTCTCTAGACCAAACAATATACATAATACAGCGATCTGCTAACCTGAAAGCATCATTATTCTGATGAGATTATAGCCAAGCAAAAACCAACTAACGAAAAACATGATTTTTTAAAACTTATTTTAAGAGGCAGCTTCCATATTGTGAAGCTGTTTGATTGTCCCATTTTATTTCAGCATATTCACTTTCAGTCAAAACTGCATAATGACTCTGATGCGAAAATCTCTGTTGCTTCAATGCATATCAGTCCCCTCCAAATGGGATGTTTCCCCATAGAAACAAAAATAAGACATGGAAAAAGAACCCTTTCTGCATGTTTTGATTATGATCTAGCAGGCATATTGCTTCTGTGTATAACCATTAGGCCTAGTTCAATATGTATACAAAAAACCAGGCTGAAACATTGATGCATCCAAAAATAACAAACATTTCCACCTTCTTTGAAGGAACCCCTCATCTCATCCCCATAATCTTGAGCGGCAAAAAAAAAAAAATACAATGACCTGCTGAGTAAGTGATTCACGTACACTACTATTCAAAAGTTTGAGGTCGGTAAGATTTTTTTAAATGCTGAAAGAAGTCTCTTCTGTTCACCACGGCTGCATTTATGTGATCGAAAATACAGTAAAAACAGGAATATTGTTATTAAATGTTAGTAAAACTTAAATGTTTCTTTTTTGTATACTGTAAAATGACATATATTCCTGTGATGCAAAGCTGAATGTTCAGTGTCGCAGGATCCTTTAGAAACCATTACAATATGTTGATTTGGTTATCAAGAAACATTTCTTATTATTATCAATGTTGAAAACAGTTGTGCTGCTTAAATTATGGAAATGGTGACTTTTTTCAGGACTTTGATAAAGTGTAAGAAAATGGCATTTATAATTTGACACCAAAAGCTTTTGTAACATTATAAAATGTATTCAGTGTGTCACTTTTGAACAATTTAATGCATCCTTGCTGAATAAAAAAAAAAAAAAATCATACTGACCCCAAATTGTAGTGTAGCCTATGTTTCATAGCAAGGCACCAGTTCAATCAACGTCCTCAACAAAACATCTCTGTTTGTACCATCACCTCTTTAAAGACCACAAAACAACACCCAAAGTTTCTTCAAAAACTAAAGCTTACAGCTTCACTCATTGTAAAACATTAGCTCAACTAAACTTTTCAGCTTAACACCAGTCTGTGTAATAAATGACAGTATGATGCTGGGAAATGAGACGAAAAAGATCTACTGACACCCCTAAAACAGATTCGTTTGTTCCAGGGCTTGGTTTTGGTCTCTCTCGTCCGCTGAGCAACATACTACACAAACCCTTTACATTTTTTGGTTTGCTCTTTGGTTAGTGGCCCAAGTCATGAACAGGTACATTATGATAAAGGAACAGAGCAAATCTAAACATATTCAGCGAACAAAGCAGTCAGGCTTACAATGCTTTAAAATGACAAACATGTCACAGAATGACACCAAACATGCTCTGTCAGTAGTATGGCATTGAGCGTTTTGGCTCTTGTTAACTGTAATAGAGTAATCACATTTGGCTCATTGTTCAAAACTGCCATTGATTCAAAGCTCAGAGCCGGAAAAAACAAAAACATAAGGTATAAGGTTCATTCTCACTCATCTGCCAGTTTCACAAGCACATGAAGAGATTTTAATGGCACATTATAAATAATTTAGTATTCTAAAATATTGAGTAAAATAAAATGCATTGATTTTAAGAGAGAAAAAAATATTGCAGTGCTGAAAATACTTAAACTGAGAAAGTAAAAAAAAAAAAAAAAACTAAAGAAAGTGACTGCAACACTAAACTAAAAAAAACACACACAGAAGAGCACCATTAATGTAAGTCACAGAGTAGTTTAACTTATACTTTCAGAAAGACGTTTTGCCCAAGGCGTGACACTGGTGACAGTTCAAAGAATCAAGGAGTTTTCTTGGTAGGATAATACCGCAGTCTCTAAACAAAAGGGTACGTTGCTTATGCGAAGTATCCTTGGTGGTTGTTAAAATGAACTTATGGAGGGTGTGGTTAGGTAAATATCTAAATGGTATGTCAAGCAAACTTGAAAGCACTTGAATGTTGAGAGAACGAGGCATGTTTTAATCTGTCTGAGCATCCACAACTATAAATCAAATATATTGCAGACAGGGAGGCAGATGCTCGACTGTAGTGATAATGTAAAATATGAGTCTAGCGTATTGCTCACGAAGAAATGCTATTTTACTTGTTTTGCATCGTATGCAGCTGCTTATCTTTTAGAATTAATAAGACAGTGTGGTGATAACAAAATGTATCTAAAATTGGCATGTGATACAACAAGGAGCCTTATTCAATCACAGGTTTAAAAAAAAAAAGAAAAAAAAAAGTGTGAGGTATGACGTTTTGCACCAGTTACATAAGTGAAAATGGATAGGAAGAGATATTGTCCAGGGCTCTCTCTTCACAATGTTCAACACATAAAAGTGCTCACAACAGTGGTACTGAAACTGCAGGTTTATCTTATTACTGCGCTATTGTAGTATGAAACCCAACACAATACCTCCCAGCATAAACAATACACCTCCATACTAACATAACAAAAGCAGTGAATCATCTTCAATTATTAATTTCTTGTACTGAAACACCATACGTTTTGGTCTGTAAATCAACAGATAACATTAAGTGTGAGAAGCCTAAGAGATACTTATCAGCTCTGTCCGTTCCACACAACGGTACTGAAAAAACTAAAAACTAAAGCTCTTTCGAGCCAGTGAAACAAGTAAAGTTGTTTGAAATTTTAACCACTGATCAAGTGTGGACGTTAATACTATAAATATTTCACCAAGAAGTTTTTTTTTTTTTTCTTCCCATTACGGTATGGCCCTAGGCAATTTTCATATCTTGAATGAACCCCTTTCAGAAACACATTTACAAATATGTTAATTTATAATAAAGGCACACCCTCCTCGTGTCTGGGAAAAATCAAATTGCCAAATAACATTGTTTTTTGTTGGAAAGAAAGAAAGAAAGAAAGAAAGAAAGAAAGAAAGAAAGAAAGAAAGAAAGAAAGAAAGAAAGAAAGAAAGAAAGAAAGAAAGAAAGCAAAAACATTCCTTAATTAAATAATATAGTTGACTGTGCTGCTACTCAAGCACTAATTTGCAACTGTACCATTGATATTATAACCAAATGGATAATGTTACAGAAAGAGTGCATCGTGACAGACTGTGATTCTAGGAAAAATATGGCATTGTAATAATGAAAAGGTGGAAGAAAACAGCATCATATGTAGTAGATCCTAGATCCTGAAAATACACCACAGGTACACCTTGTACTAGCAATTTTCCCATAGACATACATAACATGGCTGCTAGAGAAAACTGAACAAGATTCATCCAGAATTCATACAATCACTAAAGAATATTTCACTGAAGTAGTATAAAGTGGAGATGTTTTGATCAGGGGTTTTTTGCCTCCGCATTCCAACCCTTTGAAAAAACAAACAGAACTTTATTGAGAGAAGCTTCTTCCCCTCCGTTCAGGTTCTTTGCTATGAGGTAAAACCTGGCTGGAGTTGATGACAAGCTACAAATACTGTCCATGATGAGTATGTTGAGGTTGTGTAATGAGGTATTGAACAGATGTGTCTTGCACTGGCAGGTAAACCATTCCTTGTGAGTGAGTGACCTACTACAGGCCACATGTGCAAAAACAGGTCAGGTAAAAGCGTGATATGACAAGCATCTCATCTGAGCTTTCACATTATTCATTATTGCAACATGCCTATATTACTCTGTAAATATGTTGAAAAACATGGAAATATATATAGATATATAAAAATGTGATAAAACTCTTAGGAGGCCTTGATTACAGAGACCTCCTCCCCAGTTATTTAATTCCCCGATTATAGGACTCCTTCCCTTTGAAAAAACAAAACAAAAAAAACTCCTTAAAAACTCTTTCTCTCCGTCTTAGTCCTGTGTAGAACTTCCACAAAAATGGACGAGTAGAAAATGCGCAAGGCGGGATATTTCTTGTTTTTTAGAAACAGCTGGGCTTAATCATGAAAAGAGTAACCATTTAAGCTTCCTTATTAGATAAGTAGGACAAACAACCAAGTTAATGGAAAAGGTTTTACTTAATATCCACGCAGGGGTTTGGACGCAGGGGTTTCTTCCGGACTACACTTGCCACTCTCTTCGCTGGCGGTTTTTATCGACAAATCATCGGGGTACGCTGCTCCGCAGGCTACTTCGCCCTCTGAGGTATCCTCTTGATCCCCTCTCTGGCCATCTGGTGCCTCTCCCAGCAAGTCAGTGTGATTATTAACTTCTGTGCCAGAGGTCATGTGCTTCTTGCGCAAGTGCTGGTTGAGTGTGCCTTGGAAGGGAAAACATTTGCCGCAGATCTGGCAGTGGAAGGGTTTGTTGTCCGTGTGGCCGCGGATGTGGTACTCCAGCTGATCTTTGCGGGTGTACTTCTTGCCGCAGAACTTGCAGACGAAGGGCGTGATGCCCATGTGCAGACGCATGTGACGGTCCAGGCTGCCCTTTTGATTGAAGGACTTGCCGCAGTAGATGCAGATGAGCCGCTCGTTGTAGGGGTACCACTGTCCGCGGAAACTACGCTCCCTTACGTCGTTTTCGAAGGTAGTTGCCGTCGCAGGTGGATCTCCTTCGTCGGCACCAGGCTTGAGCTGAGTAAGTAGATCGGCTGGAAGAGGCACGGGACGTTTCGGTCGGGCACGACCACCCCGGACGCTGCTGAGCAAGGAACGAGATGGGCTAGAGGAACTCAAGCTGACAAAACAGGGGGAAGGTAGTGCAGAGTAAGTGTATCTGGCAGAGGAAAGCACAGGCCCGTACGATCCCACGCTGACAGCCAACACCTGCTCACCATCCACTAGCTCTGTGTGGTAGCCATCGTCACCTGCCGACGAGCTATCGGAGTAGCTGGGCCGGTCGGTTTTCTCCAGCTTTATATGGACATCTGTCACGTGCCCATCCTTGCCGATGAGTTCTATCTGTTCCGACTCAACCTCCATGGACACCTCCTGCTCAGATATGCCGTCGCTGCTCCCTCGGTCTGACTGACCCTCCTCCGCCATCCCCTTACCTGAGTTCCGCCCTTCCGCGCAATGATTCTGGCGAGGAAAATAGGGTGGCGAAATCTGAGTGGGGTTTAAAAAGATACCACCATCTTTCACACCATTGGGTCCAGACCTTGAGGAGGTGCAATCGTCATCTGGATCTGTCCCATCAGGCACTGGGATGCTTATCTTGGAGTGAATACCCTCAAGAATTTGTGTGCATTTGTCAATCACAGCCTGCATTTGGAGGAAGCTGGCAGCCGTGAGGAAACTGATGACATCACGTAGGCGCAATGCCATGCGGCCAGTGTAGCAGAAGGCCAACAGCTGCTCAAACACCTCAGGGCTCTTGATTACGGAGATGGAGAGGCCACTCATTGTGCCAAGTGCTGAATGATCACGGAAGTATGGTGAACTGGCGGCCAAAACAGCCTTGTGGGCTCGGAACGGCTGGCCCTGAATGTGCACAATGATGTCGCACAGCTTGCCCTGGAGACGGAGCTCATTGAGCTGGTTCAGGACGGTGTTGCTGAACTCAGGTACATCAAACTCTATGAGGCTACCACAGTCCTCCATGACTCACTGACGTCTCTCCTGGTTTGTAGAGAACCTGAATGAAAGAAAACAATGTGTGAGGAAACACATTTATAAATATTAAAAAGATTAAGCTAAATGAATGGTATATTATATGTTAAGCACAGATGGAATTTGAATACTTTTTCACAGTTGTTGAAATCTGCAGGTAAAATTTGTCCAAATACTTACAAAAAAAAAAATGCAAAAGACTGAATTAGTAGAATTTTATGAATATCAGGCATCCTGATTCTGCGGAAATATGCATTGACTTTTGTGCATGAAGACGTGGGCTTTGCTGTACAGCCATTTATCAACAGACAAAATATTTCCCCCCAGATTCCCCCCCCCCCGATTCCCTCCCCCCCCTGCGATCCAATTATGATATTGTGATGTGTTTAATTGTGACTTATGTATTGCAATGTGTATTGTGTTTTGAGGTAGTTACTCAACCCTTGTGTGGTCCAATTATATAAAGCTCTAGTAATAATCAGCGCTTCCATTTCAGAACAGTACAGTACAGTACAAATCTACACATTAACCCAATAAACAAACAAAGGATGCCGTTGATACATTGGCACCAACCTGTCTAGCGTCTAACCACAATTCACCAGTCTTTTTACACATGAGAGTAACCATGCTGTTGTACAATGCACATGCAACATCCACATGAGAAAAACAGTTCCATTTACTCATAGACTACGTTTAACTAGTGCATTATTCTTACATTTTGAAACATTTACCTTTTCGTAAAAATGTAGATTGGTCTAATTTGATACCAAAAAGTAAGACTGATTACCCCTTTGACTAACTGCTAGTTGGTCATACTAGTACTTAAAGGGATACTCCACTTTTTTTGGAAATAGGCTCATTTTACAACTCCCCCAGAGTTAAACAGTTGAGTTTTACCGTTTTCAAATCCATTCAGCCGAACTCCGGGTCTAGCGGTACCACTTTTAGCATAGCTTAGCATAGATCATTGAATCGGACAGGACCATTAGCATCTCTCTCAAAAAAAATGACCAAAGAGTTTCAATATTTTTCCTATTTAAAACTTGACTCTTCTGTAGTTACATCGTGTACTAAGACCGACGGAAAATGAAAAGTTGCGATTTTCTAGGCTGATATGGCTAGGAACTATACTCTCATTCCTGCGTAATAATCAGGAAACTTTGCTGTCGTACCATGAGTCCAGCAGGCGTAATGATATGACGCAGCGCCTGAAAATAGCCCCCAGCTCAGTAACTTCCAACGTGACCGGGACTAAGTTTGTCTAACCTATTAGACCTATTTTCAGGCGCTGCGTCATATCATTACGCCTGCTGGACTCATGGTACGGCAGCAAAGTTTCTTGATTATTACGCAGGAATGAGAGTATAGTTCCTATGCTATGCTAAAAGTGGTACCGCCAGACCCGGAGATCGGCTGAATGGATTCGAAAACGGTAAAACTCAACTGTTTAACTCTGGGGGAGTTGTAAAATGAGCTTATTTCCAAAAAAAGTGGAGTATCCCTTTAAAGGGTTAGTTCACCCAAAAATGTAATTTCTGTCATTAAACAGTCACCCGAAGATAAAAGAAGGTCTTACGGGTTCGGAACGACATGAGGGTAAGTAATTAATGACTAAGGCACTATCTTTACATAATAGCTATGTTTATGCAACTGGGCCTTGGTGCTCAAGTAACATTTCGTATTATCAGTGTTTAAAATAGTTGTGCTGTTTAATATTTTTGTGGAAACCGTAATACATCTTTTTCAGGATTCTTTGATGATTAGCAATTTTAACAATTTATTTGAAATTGAAATCTTCTGACAAATTTATTTACGGTCATCATGCTGAATAAACATCAATTTAATAAATAAATAAATCATATGTGACCCCAAACTATTGAATGTTAGTGTACATTTTGGCATTAGTTTGTGGATGTCAATGGGGTAAATGCTAGGGATGCACCAATATGATTTTGGCCGATACCGATAATGCTTTATATTTGAATTTGATTACTGATATAATCAGCTTTCTCCAAGACATATGATAAAAGGTTAACAAAAATGTACTATTGATTAAAATGCTAAATTTGATATTACATTGTGGGTGTAAATGAACAGGGTTGGACTTGGTGCTGGAAACCCAATGCACAGGACAATAGGGACACCAGAATAAAAATATTCATGATTTTGAAGCTGAAAATACAGAATTATTTTAGACAAATATTCTTGCTCTCTGTCACTGGCTAGATACATTTAAAATAATGTAGGCCACTTTTTACTGGTAAAGTAAGACATTTGGCATTATCAGGACCCACAAATATTCCCCCATTGCATTATTATACATTATATTCAACATTATATAGGCTATAGTAGTTTAATATAGTACTGACTAAAACTAAAACTAGATTTTTTTTTCCTCACACAGTAATTTTTGTTTTGGGTGAACTATACACAATATATATTGTCACTATCCACAATACATATTGTTGCATTTTTGTATTGCGATAGATTGTGACAATATATTGTTACACCCCTAGTCTACATAAAGACAATAATAAAATGATTTTATTAAACCATATTGTTTATGAAAATATTACGAGGAAAACAAGTGCTAGTTATTAAATGCATAGCCTAATTTGTTTTTGTTTTTGAAAAATAAACATCTTAAACTAATAATACTGTTTCAAATAACAGCATTGCTGTTTGAGCAGCATGCGCTGAAGCTAAAGAGCTGAATGAACACCGGGATATGTATGCAACATAAACATAATATTACAACTTACATCTGCACAAAATTAACTAATTATGTGCTAGTCAGAATGTGCAACTCCTGTGGTGGATGCGCTCCTCCCGTAACATGCTGAAACACGCTAACTAGCCTAAACCCAAAGAACTAGCCTAACAATGTTTAATTACTAGTGTTCTTATTATGTATATGACAGTCCAAGTCATAGTTAATGCAACATTAATTGCCGTCAATTAACTTAAAGGGATACTTCAGGATTTAGCATTAAGCTTTGTATTAGTAGAAAACATGTAGTATTTTCGAATTACCGTGCTTTCCACCCTCATATCCCCCTGAAACAAGAGATTTATGTATTTTTTGTCTGGAAAAAAAATCCTCCGATGCCGCAAAAATCGTCATTTTGCGTCATCTGAGGATTTTTTGGCCAGAGGCTAAAGACTACAGCCAGTAGCAGGGGCTTTCCCGCATGTTTTCAACCCGGCCATAGAGGGTGGGATCTCACTCACAGAATGTACACATAGTGTCAGCCATCTTTTTTTGGAAGCTAAGCTAACAGGCTCTTGTTCTGTGGAGAAAGCTGAGTAGTAGGAGAAAGCTGAGTAGTAGGGGTTACCATCCTCTTTTTCCCGGACATGTCCGGCCGTCGAGATCATCCAAAATGTCCGGGATTCGGCTTTTGCTTTCTGCAGTCGCCATTCATTGTTTACATGCACACCTTTTGTTTCAATCTAACTGAATTCATTCCGATTGGTGAATCTGAATGTAGTGTTTACATGAACGCTAAACAAGTGATCGGTTGATGTGCGTTTGTGCGTTTTAACATTGGTAAGAAAATTCCCGCTCCTCCGTGAGAGATACGAGACTGGTGCGTCTCAGTAATCACGCCACCGGCCTCGCGCCGTTCTCCCGCGTCCCTCAGCCTCGTCCTGCTTGCCACAGTAAACATAATGAATGGCAACTGTCGAACGCAAAAGCCAAATCCCGGACATTTTGGGCGATCTCGAAATCCTACTCACTAGTAGCCTAGTCTTGTTGTTTTAAACTGCACTCTCTTACCGGTAGGCGTGGCTTGGGAGTGGCCTCCTAGGGCAGCAAAGCAAGTGCATTCTGGGAGTTGTTGTCTTTCATCCACATAAGCCAAAAATAAATTTTCTGGCTTTTCTCAGTCTAGAAAGCTCCAAATTCAAAAATAATTTCACATTTCTTCTACATAAATGACCCATTTTAAATACACATTCATCTTTCCAGAGGTGAAGTATCCCTTTAACCAAACACATCCTATATGTGATAAATCATATATAAACACAAAATAAACATGATATTACAACTTACAATTGCACAATAGGTTGCAAATGCACCAGCACCCATGACTGTGCGTGTCATGAAGGTGTGGATGCGCTCATCCCGTAACAGGGCAAAACCAAGAATTCACAGCATTCTTTTACAGTAGTGTAGCCTATAGTGTAGCCTATAGTGTAGCCAAGACAGACTTGCGTTGCACTTAACTGCATTTCCTTTTCAAAGTAATTCCAATCATATTTTACGCAATTCAAAACCATCATGGCAAACAGTGCACATCTGAAGTTCAACTGAAGGACATAATACATTATCTATCAGTAGGGCTGGGCGATATGGCCAAAAAAAAATCTCACAATAATTTTTTTTATATCAGTCGATATCGATAATTATCACGATAAAAGTCAACATTTTATTTCTTTCAAGTTTAAAGGCAGATTTTTGCTCCTAAGTGAAAGTTGTAGAAACCAGAGCGTTAATTGTGGTTTTAAACTACTCTTTATTGTCAGAACATATAATGACAAACACTTGCCAAACTGGTGAACATTTCACAAATCTGAGGTAGAACATTCAAACATTTGTCATTTTTCCTTAACAAAATAAATATATTTATTGGACAATTTCTTAGTTTCTGCATGTGCTAATTTTTTTTTGGTAAAACATTGTTCTGACTGTTTGAGTTGTATTAATCTTAACCATTGGTCATCCAGTAACATGCATTTAGATCATGACAACCACAGATGAAACCAGAAATACCCTGTAGCACCTCACTATCATGGCAAAATGTAACTTTATGGTTTCTATGGTATTTGTATGAAAAACAGTAGCCTAAATACATTATTAAATACTGTAATTATATTCCATTAGTCCTTCAATACATTGTCTACATTAATAATATAATACAATTCAATATGTATATCCCACATTTCATGGTGCAGTTAATATTACTAGGCTAACGTTACAGTAAATTCATGGTAAATGATGGGAATTTGTAGACGGAAAAGCCTTCTGACTGTATCGTTGCGCACAGTGTTTCTTCTGTTTGTCAGCGCTGTTTCATCTGCCTTTAAACTGGTTTAAATCACTGAGACATATTTATGTTCCTCGCTGAATTCAAGCGCTTCTCACTGGATTTCGTGACCGAAACCGATCAGAGTAAACGCATCTGCTCTAGTGAGTTCGCGCTCGCGCTGCCGTTTGGACTCCGAGTCGAGCGGATAAATGGTCCGTGTGGCGCGCGGTTCAAATGAGTTTAGTTCCGCTTTTGGCGCATAAACATAATCGCGAGAAAGATTATATCGCGATAATTATCGTTATCGTTTTATCGCCCAGCCCTATCTATCAGCCTTAATATTTCGGCCTAATTTACTCGATTTCGTTGATAACGATAACATTTTTTTTTTTTATACTTTGGCCAATACCGATATGGTGGCCAATAGATTGTGAATCCCTAGTAAATGCGTAATAAGACACAACATCTGACTAATTTCACAGAGCTTCATAAATCAGGGAAAAAAGACAAGGGAATATATGGCCAGTTGCACTGTGGCTCCAGAGAGCAAGTTTTAGTGAAGCATCTAGTGTACACTTCAATCCAAAACATGAATCCCGTGTGTGCTGCATAGATTGAAGCTCAAGCACTTTAAAGACTCAACAGACATCTCTACCTATTTAAATGACAAAGACAGCCTATGGTCATGACTGGTCTTCAAACGCACTTAAATCCATCAAGTATTAGAGTAGTTCATATAGTGCTCTTAAGCAAAGGTGTCATCAAGAGCAACGTCTAAAAAGCAGAGGGAAAATACCTGGGAACCAATAAGATCTTCATGGGTGTGTGCAGAGAATTAATTAGATCAAGTTGATACATGGCCAAGAACGATGTGGGAGAAAGAGTGATCCATCAATAAGAGCATAAAAGTAAAAACTGCAGCCACTTAGCTTGCAAGTAATATGTTGAACAGAACACCGCATTATAAAAGCTGCATTTAAAAAGAAATGGGAAAAAGCAGAATTTGCAAGAATTCAGTAAATGAAAAGTTGTTGTTCTTATCTTCCTCTTTACATTCTCCCCAGGCCCTCCTACGCCTCCAACCACCTTAAGTCTCATCTTCTCACTCTCTAGTCTAGTGATTCAACGTGAGTCTCAGTCAGCAATTTTGGGAGAGTAAACACTTTCTCCGATTGGCAGGGCTTGCCAAGAAACCCGTCTCACCACCCATATGTTGTCATTCTGCCATGGTCAAGAGAGAAAGAAATAGGGGAGGAGGACTCACAGAAACACCAGAAAGTAAGAGAAACAATGTCAAATATCTATATACATATAGTTCGTCTAATATATAAAATGAATCTCTAAATTAAACAGACTTACTTTAGATGGAAAGGAAGTAAACACAGTAGCCAACAGGGCACTCAGTAATCTGGTAAGTTTGTGCATACTGGGAATCATATTTTTTCAAATAAAGACATGGTAACACTAATTTTACATGCAGCACACAGTGAAAATGGCATAAATATGACGTAGTGGGCAAATGAATATATAGGCCTAGCGCAGCATATTTTGAAATCAAGGGTTTAAACTAAGTTTGTTGATCGTGTGTCTCAATGAACCTGAACTCTTCTGTCCGCATTCAATCACATGGACCGACCGTCACTCACAGAGTAACACATTCATGCAGGCTACAAATGCACACTTCAGAATATCTGACAGCTGGATTCGACTAAGTCTGCAAGGTTTGTGAAATTAACTGTTTATTAGATATTCAACAAAAAAAACTAATTTTAAATGATAAATGCGTATTTGCTGAATGCTGACGTTTTTTAAACATGCATTCATAAAAACAGATTGTGAATGAAATCCGGAAAGAAAATGTATGTGAAAAAAAATGTGGAAAATCATGTTTAATGGGCTTGTAGGCGTTAAATTCTATTTCCTTTACATTCACACGTTCACAGAGGGAAGCCATATCAAAAAAGAGCTGTGCCACTTGCCCACTTCTATGAAAACCAAGCTGAACTTGAAAATCAAGAATGTATACTCAAGTTGATCTGGTGGACCCAAGGGGGACCCAAGGGGTCTTGGCAGCACTCCAGGGAGATGCAATCGCAGGTTTCACACTCAGGCTTGTGTCCTTGAGGGGAGATTTTAACAAAGCTCTTGAGCATTGACAACAATCAAATTATGAAACTACTTCCTCATAGTATACTCTGGGTTGCAAGTAGGGGCATATTTAAATGGCGGATTGCTGAGAAGATTGATTGTTAAAGGTCATCAAAATAAGATAAGACGGCAACATCATGTAAAAGATTTGGCAACAGCCAATATGCATATCAAAGCTAATTTTTTTGGGCATCAAAGAGCTGGTCCAGTTGAAGGGATCGAGTTATCTTGGTTCACTCCATGACACATCTTCATATCTAACCATAGGTTACTTATTGTATCTCTTAACTAGTGGATCAGCAGGTTAAATATTCTAAAACGGCAATTTTACACGCATTTTGTATTACTAAGCAGATCAAATCAGACATTGAAATTAGGTAAACACCATCTCAGCCAAATTCATCTTTCTTAGGTTAATCTAAAATTAGCCTTTTTTTAAACACATTACAGTAAAATCTGTACTATAGCCCCATTTAATTCCCAAATATCAGTAAACAGAAGAAAAATTGACACACACACACTACCCAGAATCCCTAAACAACAGTAAAAATAAAAACTCATGGCTAACTGGGAAAACTTATTTTACCGGTTCACTGAGCAAGCCGTTAAGAGTGGAAACTGCCATATCAGCATTGGCAAATGAACGCTGCAGAAGGCCTGCTTCAAGATAAGCAGCTTTCAGCCTATTCTGCAAAATAAAACCTAGTCCAGTACTGCCAAAAATGCTTAACATGCACAGTCTGGCAGGAGGAAACCGATAGGCCGTGAGAGGGCGGAAAAGCTGCCAGAAGTGCTTGCAAACTTTGTGGGGAACTGTTTTCAAGAACTACCACGAGAATGCTGAGCAATATGACTTATCTCAACAACACTTTGATTGAATAACAGGGCTTGACAATAAGGCCTGCCCGATGAAAGTTTCTCAGGAGAGTTAATGGAATTGTCACCGCCCTGATCGGGTCCGTCATCACGAAAGTGTTAGTTTTGTCGATTTAAACATTCAAGCGCAAGAGGAACATTCGAGCCTTAGCTACCGCTGTGTTGTTGAGCTCTATATTATCTTGATATATGCTAGCAGCATAACATTACAGCAATGTTTTGACATTGGCGGTTATAGAAATATGCGACTAGTGATTGTACTTTGTAAAACTAGTCACATATTTCTATAACCACCGCTGTCAAAGAATTGCTGTAATGTTATGCTGCTAGCATATATCAAGATAATATAGAGCTCAACAACACAGCGGTAGCTAATAAAAAATGGGTCAGAAGCTCTGGGTATCATCCCTGGTCCCAGGCATGAGGCTACACCAAAGGAATCTTCAGTTAAAACACTAACATATTGCTCCTGATAGTGACAAGGAGAAAGATCATAAAAAGGCCAATGTGCATTAAGAACATACTCCAGGCCCATTCTGTGCCTTCTCCCATCGCCATCCACGACTCCAGCCATTTTAATGGCAAGAAAAGAAAAGCTACATCAAAGGGAATCTGCTGCACAAATTCGAAAGGATAATTAAGAATCGCTATAAAGGAACTGGCAAGGGAAATCAGCCAGGCTTTGCATATCCAACAGGCATAATCAGAGTGGATAAAAATACCACCAAGTCATTCTGTTTTGCTTTGGGTGCGCAGGTCAAAGGCATCCTTTCTTCTTTCCCAAGTCAATCCCCATTGAAGCTGGCCAAGAGACAAGGAATACACAGCCAAAGCCCACTGAACCACAAGCTTCAGGGACAAACTGTTCATCAATGTTCCCAAAACATTCAAGTATTATACTCACAGCCAATGTCATAAGATTCAGAAACCTGAGCATTAGATCCTGAGCAGCGGAGGTGATGTCTTGTGTAATGTACAAGAAAAATCCTTCTCCTTTTCTGTGCTATAAATCTGCCATAACAGGAGAATTTACAAACCAAAACCCCTTAACAGCTAATACTGAAGAGAAGCAGACACAGCCACAAAAATGAAAGGTTTATCGAGTGCAAAACAATAATGCCTACTCATGCACACAGCTTAATTGGTTTGGCTCCGTCTGTTCAGACAAGCCTGGTTGAGAAAACATTCTGAGTGGTTAGGAGGGACATTTATGACTCCTGAATGCCGTAACATGGCTTTTAAGATGACAAGGACATGGGGAAAACCAAAATGAAGACACTTTCTTATGAACTTCCTGATGAGCAAATGCAAAAAAATGTACTTTCAATTTCAGACTATTGCTCAAAAAAATTAATTCTTCAGGTACACAATCACCTTGAACACATGCCAGAGGCTAATTTCAACATCACTGAACGTATACCTTTATCAAAAAGGTATGGAATGTTCAGAACTGTTCCGTTCCACTGAACTGCATCTCAGGTTTTTAAGAGCAATAACTCATTCTGTGTGAACTGTTAAAAATTTTTAAAAATCAATTCCCCTATGGAGAAAATGAATGGGATTGTTACCTCCGGAACCCAACTGTTGCACTATATTATTCTTGCAATTTGTTTGTCAGACTGTCCATTTTACCTATTACCCTGCATTTTCCAAATACAGTTAGCAGCTGCTTTTATCCAAAATGACTTGCAAATGAGAAAAACCTAAAGCAATTTATCACACAGAAATCAACAATATTACCAGTATTGCAAAAGCTAGCGCAAAAAAAAAAAAAAAAAACATAAATGTTGAAAGGTAAATAAAAGATACATGTTATTTTACTCTTGTTAACAGCAAAGTAACCAATCAAATAGCTTAACTCACATATCATTGCTGTACATATGAACTACCAGCTGAGTTGAACAACCCTATTTGTCCTGCCCTTTAAACCCGTTATATTGTGTGGTGAATGGCTTTATTCCAAGTCTTATGATAAAAGTCCAAAATGATGGACAGTACAAACAGAACAACTCACCTCAGAAAAAGATTTCGAACACATTCACGACAAGGATTTTTTATGCCTCATGAACAACCAATGAAAGTGAAACTGTTTTTGACCTTCACCTGAAACACTCACACTTTACTGTCCTGTACATAATATATATATATATATATATATATATATATATATATATATTTTTTTTTTTTTTTTTTTTTTTAAGTAATCTTATAGACACAGTACTGTTTGTAGATAGATGCAATGCATACATTATGACATGTGGAATTTAAAGGGTCAATTCACCCAAAATGACAGGCAGAATTTAAGTTATGGACACCATCCACGTTCATTTTCCCTATCATTTTGAGTGAACTAACCATTTAACAAAAACGAAACTGACTCAGAACCAAACTTAACCCTTAGAGACAGTAAACTATATTACTGTTACGAATTTAATACATTAATAATGGTTTACTAAGCCAATTAAATGTAATTTCATTTTAACTTCAAATAAATCATTACCACCTTGTTAAATAAATCAGTAACGGCTCAATTGAATTGAATCAGTCCCTGACTGTTTTATTTTTTTAAACCAAGTGAGCTGCCTAAAGTAACGTACTTAGACAGAATTTGTAAGCATAACAGGCACGTTCAAACGCATCTATAAAACGGTCTAGGTAGGCAGTGTGACAGCCAATGTCTTACACTTTCGATATTTTTAATACCTTAATGAAATTAATTAACGTAAGTTACTTTTGCGTCACTTCTACGGCTGTGATCAAAAGTTGTACTTGTCTAAAAGAAAAAAAACAGGGTGTGAAAGTGGCCCTCTTGCTTGTGATTGAGGGGAATGCGGAATGTGGAGGTTGGCAGTTAATACTGACTGCATCTGAAGGGAAAACAAACACGTACGCTTCGTTGAACAGCTATCGAACGGTGTACAGTTAAAACGGCCCATGACCGTTTAATTTGCCCGGCGCTGCATGCCTCCCTCATTACATTTGCGACAGCCGAGTTGCTGCCAGGCTAGCTCGTACCAAAGCTGTCACGGAATGCTAACAAGTTAGCCGGTTAGCGGCATGTATTTAGATGCGTCCGATAGAACTGCGCCAAATAAACCAACGGTGACGTCTGAGCAAATATAATGCGCCGTTAATAAAGTCGCGTCTCACCTTCTCCGATCAAACGTCGCCCATTCCTCTGCACAGCGACTCGCTTTAGCTCCTTCCCCAGCTGTGCTCCTCTGCCGTTGCTATTTTTCCAGCTCTCTGCCTAACCGGAAGTGGACGCGTGCGGTCTCCAGGGGACGCGCTCTGTCTCTCGAGTTACTTGACGTGCTGTCAAGGAAATCCTCCTGTGGATGCTATAGAGATCAGCGGTAGGACTCGCCCCCTTCCCTCTGACTTTTCGGTACAAGGGTCGGGGAGTGTATGTTTAAGGATGTTAGCTTTGTTGCAATAATTTCAGTGAAGGGTATCCAGTCTTCATTTCCGTGAATACCCACTAATCCAGTTTGGGAGGCCGGTATAAATCGTTAAATGACCATAAAGGCTGTAATAATAATAATAATCATATTTTATTATTATTATTATTATTATCATTATATGGGCTAGTAAAATAATTATTTAACATTTTATAATAATACAAAATTATTATTATTATTATTATTAGGTATAGTAAAATAGTTATTATAATATTATAAGATAATAATAATATTATAAACAATAATAATAATTATTATTATTATTATTATTAGGGCTATTAGTTGTTGTAGTAGTAGTATTTATTATAGTTATACATATTTATCTTTCTTTTATAAATTAAATAAGATTTTTTTTATAAATTATAAAATAGTAATATTAATAATATTTATTATTATCATATTTGTTTATTATTATTATTATTATTATAAATAATCAAATAAAATACAACAATACACATTAGGGATTATAAAGTAAATAGCTTCATTAATTATTTCAGAATATTTTAACATGAGTTAACATTTTGAAAACGCAAATATTAGGTTAATCAGAGCCAGTTTCATAACACTGTCTTAATAAGTCAACTAGCAGTTAACCAGGGGGCAATCAGTCTTATTATATACATATTCAAATTAGACCAATCTGTGTTTTTTATATAACTGACTTAAAAAGTTATGAGCATCTTAAAGAAAAACAATTGAAGACTAACTTGTAAGACTAGTTTTACCAGTCTTTAGCTTATCTTTCCCCCACGTATACTACAGTTACATGTGTTTATTGTATTGTCGTTATCGTTGTATTATCATTTTTGTTGCATATCATTTTGGTGGAGAGTAGCTAAAATCTTACACAATTAAATATATTAATGAAATGATAAATGTATGATGAAACACAACGAATAACTGACCTGGTTAACCTAATATTTGCATTTTCAAAATTCTAAACTCTTAATTAAACGAAATAAAGTGTAATCATCAAACTCAGAACGAAGTCAAAATAACTCATCTGCCTCCTTCAGCTGGCCAGTTCAAGCTGATTTAATACATATCTAACAGCAGAGGGCGCCATAGCCTAAATTAACAAGTAGCCTAAAAGAGAAGACGTTCGTTCACATTATTCGGTAAACAACAACCGTGATCACAAAGGCTACTCTACAGCCATAAATTATTAGCATATATAATAGTCTCTATGATATGATATAGAACAATGACAGAAACAACGTATATATATATATACGTATATATACGTATATATATATATATATATATATATATATATATATATACAGTATATACGTATATATACGTATATATATATATATATATATATATATATATATATATATATATATATATATATATATATATATATATATATATTATAGCCTATGTTTGTATGCTGATTGCAGCACTCTAACAATTTTAACGTTTAAGCTGGATGCAATGCAATATAGGAACTTGGTAAGTTCCTCAACAAACCTTTTTATTCTTCTTCTCTGGTTCTCTATGTACTGGTGCTTTAAATAACTCACAACCAATACACTATATGAAGAACATATAATGTGAGAATTGTAGGCCTAACGTTAGTTCAAGAAAGAACCATCGAATAAACTTTGTTTATGAGAGTTTAAGAGTGAATTGCTAAACTCTTTTACAGTAATTCACAATTAACATTTAGAAGGATATATTTTGAACTGAACCAATGTATGCAAAGTGGTCTGTTTGAAATTCCACAGACGTGTTCATTTATAATGTTTATTTACTGGAAGTAAATATTTAAGCTACAAATACAGGATGCCTCTGAGCACATTCTACAATCATATCAAGTTTACAAATTGAACATTGGACTGAATTACTTGTCTTGAAATATGCGACATGTTAAAATGCACAGTTAAAATTATATACCTGTTAAAATATTTGCATATGCCATTTCAATCACATGATCATGCCTTATTTGGCTTTTTCTATTTCCTCAAATATTGTTGTTTTTGCACAGGCAGACATAAATCATTTTGGCCCCCGAAAGTCTAAAATACTGGTGGTAATTTTGTATGAAATAGAATGTAATTAATGTAAACAAAAAGATTCAGGAATTAAAGTCTCTAAAACAGCACCATTGATCCTCCCACAGCAGCATAATGAGGTATTACATTTTTTTCTTCTTTATTTTTCCACTTTTTTCCACTTCAGCCGAGAAAGAATGTTATCCACAATGAGCTTTTTTCATCATCTAATTTGAGGGACAGCTTGGCCTCAGAACCGAATATCTGACCTAATCTGAGTGCAGGTGGGTGACCGTTGTAAGGAGCAAAATCGCTTTGTCATCGCACGTGCTGTTGAGCGCGGTCCATGTTAAACAAGTCTCCCCTCTATTCTCTGACAGTAAGATAATTCTCCCATTTTTCTCTCTCATGCTCTCTCTCTCTCTCTCACACACACACACACACACATACACACAATAACACAAGAGAATACATAGCCACAGGTACGGGGGGTGATTAGAAATGGTTTTTGTTGACCCTAAGGGGTGATGGTGATATTAATAACATTTTCAAACAGTCTCACTCATCAAAGGGTTTCCTGTTGAAGTTGTAATCTTCCTTGAAACAGGGCTTTGTTAGCCACCGTGGCATTCACTTGACCGAGAATTCCTCAGCAGTAAGCTAATGGGGATGATTTTGAGCGGGGTCGGCGTCGGGGATCAGAGCTGGGGACCCGAGCGGGGTGGCCCCGGAGCTCAGAGGTGCCTTGCGGCGGTTTGTAGCCCAGGTGACTTTGCAAATTCCCCTCCTGCTTAAGACGGGCCTCACTGGGTGATCATTTTCCAGACTTTCCCAAGTCTGCATATCAGGGATCAAACACAGCAAATGAAGTTAAATGCCTAGTCAACATTATTTAACTGAATCATTTCTACAGTTTGAAAGTTTGGGGGTTTTGAAAGCAGTTGTTATTCTGTATTATATTGATCAAAGTGGCAGTAAAAAATGACAAAATATTTGTAAATAATATTTAAAAATGAAATATTAAGTAGCACAACTGCTTGATACATTGATAATAAATCACCAAATCAGCATATCAGAATTATTTCTGAAGGATCATGTGACACTGAAGACTGGAGTAATGATGCTGAAAATTCACAGGAATAAATTATATATTAAATATATTACAGTAGAAAACAATTATCTTAAATAATATTCCATTTTACTGTATTTTTGTAGTCTTGGTGAGCAAAAAAGACCTTTGAATAGTAGTGTACAATTGTATGTGTTGTCATATTGATTGTATCAGTCAGTAAATCAACCAATAGATGGATGTTTGTCATTGCTAATGTGATTTATCTAAATCTATTCTTCGCTCGTTTAATACACGTAAAAAAGTTTTATACATATGAAAAATTCCAATGATGATTGATGCTGAAGATAGAGATCAGAGTAACTCAGGTTTACAGGTGCACTGCATTCTTGGCCAGCCAGCGCTGTGTCACAGGTGAATGTCACTGCGGGGTGTTAACGGATCTTTAGATGTCTTCAAAAGGCAAGCTTGACCCTCAGATAAGGATATAATAAAGGAATTCGGACATTTTCTAATTCAAATAACACGTTGGTTCACATTATACTATAAAAATGATAGAACCACACTGTTTTCAAAGCTGAAAAGGGAGTTGAAATAGTAAAGCTATTTTTCCTATAGGCTACTAACTTACATGAATTGGCCATTGTTTTTTTTTTAGGTTTTTTTTGTGTATGTGCTCTAGGAGTCCAGAAATACCTTGGCTGTCAGCACCGGGACAGAACAATAGCCTCCCAGTCCTGTAAAACCCAGGATCACTGAGGGAGAACATACTTTCCAATAGCAGGTGTTTGAGTCTGTCAGTACCTGCTCCTCACCACGACTGCCGGTGAAAGGCTCGGGTTGTCCAGGTGTGCGTGTGTGTGTGTGTGTGTGTGTGTGTGTGTGTGCAGAACTTATTCCTCTAAGGTTACTATTTGGCAAAGCTGGGGATTGAAACATACTATATGGCGATCATCAGACTATTAAGCACGTTCATATATCATGCATTTTGTCGGTGTAATTCACATTATATCTCACGTTTAGAAAGAAATTAATTTTAAAAAACGTCTTAACATCCTGTGTGCTGAGGGTTGTTGAATGTATTTTTGTTATTTAAAAAAGAAATCTGTTTCTCAAATCATTTTCTCAGTGTTTTCTTGCAAAAAAAAAAAAAAAAAGAACTATGTTTTTGTTGAAAACTCAATTTTCTTCATTTCAAACTTCCTCCCTGGACACATTTCAGTGTGTTCATAAGCCACTTACAATCCCACAGACCAAGATCCTCAGATACTTGCAAGCCACAATGCTTTTATTAATATGAACAAAAAGACAAATTATTTGGAGAGTTTCTGTAAGACAAAAAAAAAATCCAATCATCACTGTGAAGTATGATGTAAAAGTTTGTGATGTAATCCTAAAACGTTAATTTAACATCACACTCAGCCCTTGGAAGCAAACAATATTCCCAGGCAGTTTTGCATGTGTGTTATGATCGACATGCTCAAACTCCCATCTGTAGTTCACGGTCTCTTCTCCTGATAATATTACACCTAATCACCACTTCTGCACCCCTATATAGCTAGCTGTAATGAGAGATGATAATTATGCAATATATGCTTGGAGAATATTGATGTAAGGGTTCCCACACGGAAACAATGAGGTGATTGAATATAGGAAATAAAGCGATCTCATTTGGCACCCAATGGGTGATTGGAGTTATTCTGCTTTTGTGTTTTATAACATTTGCACAAGGCGACGAAGATAGAAAACATAATGGTTAGATTATGTCACAGTTTGTATTCAGTTGTCTTCACAAAGATATATATGTTTACATGATAAATATTTGTGTACTGTGTATAATTATTTTGTGTATATAAATACACACACATGCATGTATATATTGAAGAAATGCATGTATATACTGTATATATATTTATATATAATTTACATTATATATAAATATTTTATATATAAATAACAAATGTTTCTTAAATGTATACATGCATGTGTGTGTGTGTGTTTATATATACAAAATAATTATACACAGTACACAAATATTTATCATGTAAAAGCAAACTTTTATTTTGGATGCGATTAATTGCGATTAATCGTTTCACAGCCCTAATATATATAATTCAAAACAACTGCCTTCTATTTTAATATATTTTAAATTGTAATTTATTCCTGTGATGCCAAAGCTGAATTCTCACCTGCACCAACAATTCTTATTTATATTTAATCTTCTTTTAAAAAATTGTTTTATTATATTTTATTTTGTATATTCTTAACACTATGACTATATACTGTTGAAATGCAGCAAGTGGTCAGATAAAATGGACATTATTATTCTCTGTCATGGTTTTTAAAAGAACACAATCATTTCATTGTCATAATATAAAAAGAAGTAAACGTCAAGGCGCCCGTTTTCATGTACACAATGTGCAAGGAACAAAAAAAGGTTAAATGAAAAGAACAATCATGAGATTTTATATCCTCTCCACAGAGATGCATTATCACATTGCAGTTGCCTAAGAAATTAAGCCAAATTGTGGCTATAATGGCTGAGGCTTGAGAGAACACAACGTGAGGGCCTGGACGGGGGGAGAGCGGATGAGTGATTCCTGGCACAACCGGAGAGAAAGAAGGAGACAGAAAGAGTAAGAGCGAGAGAAGTATACTGACTGGTGCTTAGCTCGAATGAAAGCTCCTGCTTTGCGGACCAGAGATCAAAACTGAGGGGGCCGGTCTGGGTCTTCACCTGGGCCCTTTGTCATTGATAAGTCTGTCATCCCTGCTGATATTGGAGCAGTAATGGCAACCGATGATTAGCCCACTCCTGAGCCATTAACCACATTTCTTATCCCTCTGCTCATGCTCCGCAGGGGAAAGACACACAAAGAGATCCTTTATAGTCCTCCAGCCTTAAACTCCGAGGCCGCGTCCACCTGACCTGAAAGGCACAACTGTTACGTCGCAGAAGAAGAAGTCCAAGACGAGCTACATGTCAAAGGTCGCGGCGTGGTGCTACATCAAATGAGGGGGTTCTGAGTGACCGGCTCGCTGAAAGAGTGCCACGGAGAAAATTGCACAAAATTGTCTGTTTTGTCAACATTTCATCGGTAGATTCGCACAAGAAAAGGACCCTCGGTCATTTGCGCGGCGCAGGCCCTCCGCTCTCTCCCTCAGACAGCTAAAGGGATTGAGCAGCTCAGAATTTGACTGACAAACAAATCTCCTCATTATTTCTGTCTCTATCCCCCCTCAGTACGCCTCTTAACCGGCGATATTTAATATGATCTCTTTTTAATGATCCTTAAGTGGGTGAAATTACATCCCCTGAAAAGCATGTAAGGTTTGATGGAGGTATTTGAGTTATGGAGCCTCAACTTACAAAAAAAAAAAAAAGAAGAAGGAAAGAACAAGAAGAAATTTGTCTCAGTTGATCATTGTATAACTAAGAAATTGCAAAAAAAAAAAAAAAAAAAAAGTATTGGTAACTACTTTTACAATGTCAACACATGGTAGTTCACCTCTAGCCTCCGAGATGTTTTCTTCAACTCTCGTGGACCCTAAAGCCCTTAACTGAAAATAGTTTGCCGTGGCCTGGGTTAATCCTGTACAAATATTTCTCCAAACGCAAGTACCTCGGTATGCGTCTCAGACACTGTCTGCTCCCAGGATTTAAACTTCCTGTTTGTGAAGGACGCAGCAGGAAGTGTCTTGACTCTTCACACACCTCTTCAGGGTGCTGACCGCTCACTTTAAATCACTTCCACTAGTCCTGTCAGGCTTGTGTGCTGTCCATGATTTACTGCCTGGGATATGATGGCTTAGTTACATCTGACAAAATGTGGTTTATAAGATGAAGAGGGGTTCAAATGTCTGAGACCACAAGTGCAAATGCTTGGATTTTGCATTTTTCTAATTTAATACAATCCCTTTAATACTATTTTCCATTATTTTTTCTCATTTTGTTTACCCCAAAACATTGTTTATTTGCAGATTCAAATTAGATTTTGCATACCAGATTTTCATTAATCTCATTGTTATTGTTAGTGATGTTGTTGTTGTTGTTGTTTACATTGTAACTTTAAGTTATTTTTCCAAAAACAATTTTCCAAAAAATTTAATATTTTTATATATATATAGGCATATATATATATATATATATATATATATATATATATATATATATATATATATACATATATATATATATATATATATACATGCTATACATTGTGAAGTGCACACTTGATAAAGTATATTTTGTTTCAAAATGCATATATTTTGATGCCAAAATGTATTTATTTATTAAACTATTCCAAAAAATAAATAAAATAAATGTACTTCAAGGGGCAAGAAAATACATTTGACTTAAAATAGATTTTGTATTTGTATACTTGTATTTGTATACAATACAAATATGTATTTTGTACATATAAAATATGTTTAGACTAAAAAATATATTTAAAAAAAATATAAAAAATTATAAGTTACTAAAACTTAAAAAATTATAGTATGTGAACATTTTAAAATCTATTGCAGTTTTTTGTATATTTTCAAATGTATTTAAAATGTAACTGAACATATTTTTTTGCAGTATGCGATTTACAGAATATATATTTTGGACATAATAAATATATTTAAACTAAAATATATTAAAATATATATATAAAGAACTATAAGCAAATAAAACTAAGCGAAAATATGTGAACATATTTTAAAATCTATTATTGCCATTTTTGTATATTTCCAAATGTATTTAAAATATAACTGCATGTTATTTGCAGTAGGCCTATATGATATACAAAATATATATTTTGGACATAATAAATATGTTTAGACTAAAAATATATTTTAAAAATATATAAAGAATTATAAGCAACTAAAACTAATTGAAATCTATTATAATTTTTGTTTGTTTGTTTTTTGTACATTTTCAAATGTATTAAAAATATAACTGAAAATGTATTTTTGTGGTATGGGATTACAATTTTAAGCAGTTTCGTGTGAATCAAGCTAAATAATCTGCAAGAACAAGTACTCAGCTGAAGTAATTGTTTAGAACTAAGCAGATTTCCAAAGACAGAGCAAGATCCTACAGCAGGGAATGCTGTATGAGAAGCAGGGAAAATTATCTTTCATGAACTTACACAACCTCAGGAATAAGATAGCAGCTCTAGATAAGATCTGCTAATGCTGTA
Organism: Leuciscus leuciscus; assembly: GCF_965113295.1. Taxonomy (NCBI): domain Eukaryota; kingdom Metazoa; phylum Chordata; class Actinopteri; order Cypriniformes; family Leuciscidae; genus Leuciscus; species Leuciscus leuciscus. The sequence goes on from NC_138737.1 coordinate 19,161,463, forward strand.
ACATGAAATTATGGAAAGACAAAATTGTCATTTTCTAAATAAGCACCTGTGATCTTGCCTGAAAGCCCCCCATTTATAGGCTCAATCTGCCGACAGCAAAAAAAGCGGGGAAGAAAAAGAAAGAGTGGGAGGGGGGGTTTGTACAGAGCAACAGCCCGGAGCAGTAATATCTCAGTCATGAAGGGTCAGCGCTCGTGGAGCAGACAGTGAGCTCAGGTGCTCGTCTGAGAGAATCCAAAACCCTTTGGACTGTACCTCTCATAACCCACCTAAACCAAGTTTAACCAGCCCTGCCTGACCCACTCACAGCTGATTCTGGTGAAGTGGCGGTGTAATGCAAGTTAACCTTTGCACCTGACCGGATCAACCTTTGACCTTTGGTGGTGTCATGGCATTTTAATGGGAGTGGGCTTTTTTTGTACTAGTAGTTAGTTTCATAATAAAATGAACAATTACATTTAAAATGCATTAAAATGAAAATAAATGTTAGCTGATAGAATGATGTAAATGCCTAATAATCTGTTCTTGCCACCATACAAACAAAAGGTCATCAGTTCTCTTATTCTGTTACATTATATTATATTTTAAATGATCAGATGTGGGATATTTCTACTTTAAAAGTCTCTGGTGATAAAAGCTTATGTTGTATCAGAAGTATACATACAAAATTTACATTTTGTAAATAACAAAATGGCAACACTAATGTTAGGTGTGCAGTTGAGAGATTTTGTGAAGGATATATTTGTGAGGGATAAACAATGCTATGCTGTGTTAGCATGTGCACCGCAGGTGTACGATTATCAACAAAAACATAAATATTTACCATTGGCATGCAAGATCCCATACAGAAAAAAAAAAAAAAAATTGAAATATATTTTAAAGTGTCAAAAATATATGTGGCATATATTCCAAATACATTGAAATATATTTGCATTGTTGTTCACTTATATTTATCATTTTGAAATATATTCTGAAATATAACAAAAAAAATATACAAAATATTATGATGTTAAGTGTGAAATATATTTACATATATTTAACTAAAATATTTATTGGGCCAATTTCGAATATTTGCATATATTCCAAAAATATATTTCAAATAAATTTATTTTGTGTATGGGATCCCAGAATGTGAATCTGAATCAAAACTTTATCAAGGTACAGGAAGGAAAACTCAACTTTAAAATGTGGTCTTGCAGTCGATTTTAGCAAGAGGATACAACTAAATTAACTGGAGACCTTAAAGCATTATAAACTTTTCATTTTACAAAATTGGGAAGATTTTTGGTTTGTGTTGCGTTTTCAAATGCACATTATAATACACGTTATTCATTATATAACAGAAAAGTTGAGCATCAACAAGAACAAGACGCAACTTGTTCAAAAAAGGACTTTCTGAATGGAAAGCATCATTCTCCTTCTCCATTATCTTTAATGATGTCATACTCAACAGCTGGCCAATTAGCAGCTGAGAATACAAATGATGCGAGGACTCTGAGCATGACCCTGTTTCCTGTCTGCGGATAAGCCGGGTTAAAACTACATTTCCAGGATATTTGTGATCATGTCATGTTGTTTGGCTCTTCAGCAGAGCGGATTCCCAAACCCTGCCGCTGTGGGTTAAGACGTCTGCCAAGCTAAGACAGCTAGCAGTTGACACCTCATAGAGCAAAGGGGGGCAAACCTGCGTTCTGCTGGCCCGACTGCTTAGCTTCACCTAATTACCTTCCGATTACGCTGACAAATTCTTTATTTCCGGTCCTAACTCGAGGCTCTGGCAACAGCTCTTCCTGTGGTGGTTTATGTTCCCGTAGTGAAAACAACCTACCCGTTCGTTTCTTTTTCCATCTCTATAAACATAATCCTCAACACCGGCAGAGTGGCCACTGAGTAACACCTCACCTCCACAGCTACCCCGACCCCCTGGGACGGGCCCGGCGCGGAAAGAACGGGTCGGCCGCTTGAAGGATTTCTGCACGTGTGTGTGCGTTAGATGGGAAGAGAAAGGGTATTGTGCTCCTACCAATGTGTTCCTTTCTCATCTGGATAGTTTCCTCATCACCTCTTTAAATCTTAAAGTGTTTGGCATGAAGCCTGAGTCGGGGTTCTCCTGAGGCTTTCTACCACGAGCACTCAGGGTCAGTGGCAGCCGTAAATCTTCCGATTCTTTTGGTTTTTGAGCGGAATCGTTCACGGAACCATTTGTGGAATACAAATAGATTTTCCCTCCTGTTTAATTGCACGGTTTCTTCACGATGCCAACGGATGAAATCATTTTAATGCCACTTTTTTCGAATATCTCAGTAAATATGTATGAATTTTATTTCACAAGAGCCGGCAAACTATATAGCTCCCTGCTCATAGGCTTGTCAGTCTCCCATAGGCTATGATGGTTTAAGTCTTTAATAAAGAAAGCGCACTGCCATTTAATTGGCTCCCTGAAGATGTCTGTGAAAGGAACCTAAAGACTGCGAAAGCCACTTGGCAGAAGGTTGATACGAACGGAGAGAAATGTGATAATGAAAGGTCTTTAGATGTGTGCAGTATTTCCACAAATGATCATGGCAACTGTACAGATGCGGTAAGCGTCGTGCATTAACTTGGATTACCCAGAACCATCTTCCATTTTTCCCAATGCTGTTTCAACCAATATGATGTGTGAGTTGTTAAAGGCTCCTCATAAACCTGAGATGAACGCCAGTCTCCTGCTTTTAAATGGGGCTTTTCTGGAGCACAAATGATGGCAGACGCTTTGTTCACACTTCATTCCAGAGCAATGCAATAAGTGACATGACCGTGGCCCCGACCAAGGCACAAAAAGTCATGGCCTTTACCGTGTCTGTCATGTGTCCCTAAGTCCCTCCTACTGGTGTGGGATCTTGACTCTGGTTTCCTACATAAAACAGACACATGTCCATGTGGACACAGCTGAGCCAGATCTACATTATTGGGCCTTGTATAAAGAACACAAGAGAGAAAAACACTGCAGGTACAGATCAAACAGGTGTATGACGGTGATGTGGAAATACTTGCACATACTTGACTGGAACACGGAGATCCTGGCACTGTTGTTAGTACATTTGATAGGTTTGGAAAGATTAATGTGCACTTGCTGTTCAGCACAGAACCACAAGGAGGCAAAGTTAAATCAGATAAAGTAAAAAAAAAAACAAGGCACACTGATAAACAGACAGATGTGATCCTATTTGTTTTTCATGATTTTTTTTTTTTTATTGCAAAGAGTAAAGTCCTAATGAATTATATCACTCTTTAGGGAAGGTCAAAGCAAAACACACTCATTTAATGTATACAATGAAAAGTTAGTGATGATTCAAGAGGGGCAGAAGTTCAAAACAATATTTACAAGCGATGTCTGAGATTAAAAGCATAATTCAATTAGTCAGGGACTCACCGCCTCTTTGGGTCAAAGTTCAAATTGTCAGCGGAAGGATACAGCGGATGTTTCCGATGAAATGAACTGATTTATAATCGCTAATAATGCTCAAAACCTGCTCAAGGGTAATATTAATACTAATACTAATACTAATACTTATATTATATTATATTATATTATATTATATTATATTATATTATATTATATTATATTATATTATATTATATTATTCAATCCAGGGCTGTAGGCAAGGAAACGTCCTGAAATGGGTGGCCATTATATTATGATATAATTTAATATAATATAATATAATATATTTTTATATTACATGTATTATTAAACTACAGTAATATTTACACATACACAATTTATAATTATTAAATAGTACATTTCAATATTAAATTATATAACTATAGTCATACAATGTAACCTCTCATATCTATTTAAGTTATATTTCAGGTGTGTTTTCACAGCTGTGGATTAACACTGTGGAAGATGATATAGAGTTGTAAACGACAGAAATCACAGCTGTTTTGGCCCTGCAGGAGTTCGTGCTCTGCTGATATAGGAAAACAAGTTGAACAAGAATAAGAACTTATTGCATGCTGTGAGATGTCGTGACAGCTCCGTAAAGGACATGCATAAATCAGTAGCAATTGGAAAAGTCGCTGTTTTTAACTGCTGTGGCAGTGGACATGGAAATCTGCATGCCATTATTTGAGTTTATGCTTACTGTGATCTCTTCTCAATGTGATGTTATTCTAGTGTCCAAAAAAAAAGGGCCAGGAATCAAAAATTCATCTACTATTATATGACATGGTTATGATGAAAAGGTGGTTCGTCTGACAGGTGCAGCACACGAGGACAGATGTGCATGAAATATATGTTTGTTCTACCATATTGGATGATATTGCATTGCAAGATTGAAATCTCATCTCACTATCGGCATCAGATTAGTTTGGAGGATGACCTGTCAAAAAAGGGCAACAATAACACAATGTAGTTGACATTCACAATACAAATGTCAAAAAAAAAAAAAAAATTCATGACAGAACATTTGTTTTTTGATGGAAAGAGCAGTCAACGCTACAATATATGAAGCATAGAAACAGGATTTTGGACATAAGAGTGAAATGAATCTGTATGAAAAGCAGACAGATTTGCTAGTTATATTTTATGTTCACGCCGGCCTTAGATTTATCATTGTTTCATATACACAGCAGAGAATACAAGAAATACCTTCCTATCTTTTCTCTTAAATTTCCTTGATGTGATGGAGCTAAAGCTTCTCATGCAGACTTACTATCTCTGACTATTAGCATTCTGCTAACCATCATTTTTCGCAAAGTAGAGTTAGCGTAGGCCATTCAGTGCATCGCCTGCAGCTAACCATGCTAAGCTCTTGTGTGTTTACACAGATGGCGTTTGTCCTCTTCCATCGACTGCTTCTATAATTCCCAGCGTAACAACTTCCCCTAAATGAAGCCTTTGAAAAATTCCAAAAGCAACAAGCACTTAGCATTTTAATAAGAGAATTGCTTGATTCGATACATATTGTCCAGTGTCCCGGTCCTCCCAGTCCATCTAAGACTGGATTTCCGAGCCTTTCGTTCCGACCATCTGAGAATGTCTCTGTGAGAAGGGCTGAAAGATAGCACTGAGAGATTTCAGAAATGCAAACCATATGTAAGCAGAGATCTCTTCAATGCCCAGTGTCTGCTGTTTGTTTTCATAAACTTCACCGTCAATGCACCCCTGAAACCTCAAGCCATGGAGAGTTTGTGTCAGGGTGTTATGTTCTCAGTGTCTTACTTTATAGCACTGAGAAATATTACCATGCCTTTTTTGATGTAACTGCTTCACTGAGTTTGTATGTGTGTGTGTGTGTGTGTGTGTGTGTGTATATATATATATATATCACTGTTTGGATTTAAATAGGCAAATGCATAAGAGTCAATGATTGGATCATTATTGCAGTGATTATTATGTTTCTAGCATGTTATATGTTTGGCAACAGTTCTTCTAACCCTAATTGATGGAGTGTGTAGCTTGTCATTTCTTAAACAACCATGTTGGAAGATCAAATCATGACCATATTCCAGGATGACAATATCAAGAATCATCAGGCTCAAACTGTGAAAGAATGGTTGGGAGGGAGCATGAAGAATCATTTTCACACATGAATTTGCAGACCTTAAATTGAAAGTCTTTGGGATGTGTTGTAGGAGACTTTACAGAGTGCTCGACTCCAAAAATGTATGCACCTCTTGATGGAAATAAATGTTGTGATGTTATTTCCATCAAGAGGTACATACACTTTTGGTCAAGATCTTGTATTGAAAATGCAAAAGTCAAGCACTTTGTAAAGTCTACTTTCATAAATGCAAATTGCTATTATTATAAAATCCATAAAAAGGTGATATAGTCAATTTAGTAATTTAAGCTCTATCGACAGGACTTCCCTTATAGCCAGGGGCGTAATTTGTGGGGGGGTTGGGGGGGAGATAACCCCCCCAATATTTAAATCTATGCATTACAACCCCCCCAATATTTATTCCATGATCACATGAAAAATATGCAGAATAATTTTTCAACCCCCCCAATGGTCAAACCAAATCTACGCCCTTGCTTATAGCAAGCATACATTTCCAGGCCTCATCTGGGCCAACTATGGCGCATTGGCAAAGGTCATATGGGCCGTATCTGGCCCACACACATCAAGCCGGATTTAGTGCGAGTTGTATTGTGACCTTAATTGCCGCTGCCAGAACTGAGCCATATGTGCCATAGGTGGCCCAGAGTGAGGGCCAGATATGAATGCTATTGTCAGCCACACTCAGGTTGAGTCATCGCCGTAATTCCATTCAGTATGTGGGCCAGAAGAATGTGGGAGATGTGGGCCACTGTCACGGGTAGTATTGGTTATTGTTTCATATCTCTTGTCACAGTCATGCCACTGTCTTGTCATGTGATTCCCTGGCCCTAATGTGATCCTATCATGTGCTCTGTGTTGTCAATTTGTCATTGGTTCATTGTTTCATTGTGCACAGGTGTCTTGTCCAGTCATTCCATTGTCAGTCATTGTCCACCAGGCCTTTGTTTTATGTTTGATCTTGGTTTTGGATATTAATAAAACTGCACTTAGGTTCTGCAACTTGCCTTCAGTGGACTCCCTGTTACAGCCACAACTGGGCCAGATGTCATTTGCTATCTGGGTTGTGGCATGATGTAGATTACCATAGGAGCTCATCCAGCAGTTAAAAAAAAAGTTTAAAAACAAAAATGTGATGCTCTTATTTTTGGTAAAAGCATATATGATTTAAATAATATTTTGAGAATAAAGCATACGTGTATTTTTTAAAAATCTTTTATTTAAAGGGCCATAGATTGTGAAACCTTAATTTTTGCTTTTGAATCAAACAGCTCAAAAATGTGTCAACAGTTGTACAATATTACGAAATAGAATAAAAATCCTTGACATTGTGAACATTGTAAAAAATAAAAACATTTTAATGATCCCTAAAACCTAAACAATGCCTCCATAATTGTACTTTCAAGCTCTACGTAAGCTATAGGAAAACCATCCATGAGCAAGTTGTCATGTTTAACAGGGAAGCTTTGGGCTGAGAATGTCGTTTTCTTATCAATTATTCAGAATGTCTCAGATGGGAAGGTGGTAACAAAGGGAAATCAATGCTGGGAAATTGCTAGTGAATCAATGGTGAAGATTTTTTCTCCATGGCCTCACATTTTTCCCTCTGATCTGTGGTTTACTGGTAGCTGACAAAACGCCACAGTGCATTATTAATAGAGTCTTTGCTTACCTATGCATCTCTCCTGTGAAAACAGAATCTTATTAAACCTTATTTGGAACCTCATAAGGTCAAAGGGTCACATTAAGATAATGTGGACGGACAGAGCACGCTGAACAAATTCAGACAGTTCCTGTCTACAGGGAATTAAGATGGACTACAGCAGTGTGGCATCTATAACATGCCTACTAAAACTTCTTAACAAATTATTCCATTTGGCTTCCACCCAGATGAGGACCCCTTACTGTCTGTCATCTGTGTAATTTCTGTCCAATTTGTGTTATGCCCTTCAAATTAATCATCATTGCACAAAAGTAAAGAGAGAACAGTGAAATGATACGATTGTGAAACAGAGAGAGAGATAGAGAGAGAGATGGCTGTCATCCTGGCTCTCAGGTAAATAATAAGGGATTAGGGTGCAGGTGAAAGAATTTTGAGTATGATGATGACAGATGATACGGAGCAGGGCTGAGGAGGCCTCTCACAGGGACACACGCCTGGACTCAAGGGTAGGAGCCTCATTAAGACAGCGATGCAAAATAACTTTTTTTTTGTGTGGCTTTATAGCATTTTTTTGTAAACGTTATAGAGCTATAAAACATTTATAGGTTTTTCAAAGTTTCACAAATGTATATATTTAAAACCAAGTCAAAGCAAGCAAAAAGGGACAGCGCCAAGGCTTACTCAAAACTTGAAACCAGAAGGAACTAGGACTAAGTAGTACTAACAAAAATAAATAAAAATTATATAATAAAAAGTCTTACAGGCCCCAAACTTTTTACTTATTGCATATATATATATATATATATATATATATATATATATATATATATATAAAAGAAAAAATATATTGAAAAAATAAAGATATATATATATATTTATTTATATATACTGTATATATGTATGTATGTATGTATGTATGTATGTATGTATATATATATATATATATATATATATATATATATATATACTGTATATATGATAATGTATTTTGAATGATAGTGTATGTATACAGTATATAAGGGTAGTGTATATAATGTTATTTTGGACGTTAAGAATGGTATTGACTAATTTGTTGCTTAATTTAATATGATTATGATTATGACTATGATGACTATGCAAATGACAGGAAGAGACATGCAAGTTTCAGTTTAAAAGCAGAAAACTTCATTTTCAGTTCAGCATATGATGCCATTTCATCTAATCCGTCCAGGTCTGAAACATCCGATGTCACAATGGTCGATATTTAAGTAAAAATGTGTTTTAGTCAGATTTCTTTGAATAGTATTCTTTCTATGTTGACCTTGAATAGAAACAAGCATGAAAAACAACCTTGATATTTCGAAGCGAATATCTAAATGATCTGACAAAGTAAATAGCAAATCTAAGCTTATAGCAAATTTGATTGAAGCTTAGCTTTCTAATCATCAATAAAAGCACAAGAGAGAAGACAATATCTTGCCAATCCGCACTATCTGACTCTTATGAGTGCCAACGTAGCATCCTCTTGATAACTGTTTTCATATATATGTGTGTTTGTGAGCGTACTGTCTTTGTGTATATCTGGGGAGTACACCTCACAGTGTCATACTCCGTCCTATGGGCCGACGCTTGTCTCAGGTGTCTTCCCTGACCTCCTTCATTGTCCGGCTCTAGAATAGAGTCTTTTGTCTACTGTTTTCTGTAGGTCATTGTGAGAAGCGCTTCTTAGTGTCTGCCATAATTTGGCCAGTTACCCGATCTGGGATGACTCCACCACCACGCCATTCATCTCATCATGGGACAGTGAGCAGGCAGTATCGGCCCTCTTAAATGCACCCAAGGGAGAGCTTGTAAAACTTTGTTGCTTAAATATTTAAATGGAAGTAATAGATGTCTAAAGGGCCGCACCAAGAGTTATAATTTGACCCCAGAAGCAATTGTTATCAAGAGGAATTTGAAGAGACCATCTACAAATGAGCGGAAGGAACCATCTTATCTGAGGAGAGGACAGACGAGGGTGGAAGATATGGAGAGAAAGAAAGAGAGCAAGAAAGATAACTGGATGAAAACACAATAGAATTAAATACAGTCTGGGAACAGCTTAAATTTCTCAAAGACAAACAAAAGAGTTTAAAAGTCATGAGGAGCTACGGGAATAGACAAACATTGGGATTTTCTCTCAGACAGAAAGAGATGGTTCATCCAAAAAAGGAAAAATAATTTCTTCACCCTCATGTCCTTCCAAACCTGTATGACTTTCTTTCTTCTGTGGAACATAAAATAATATTATTTAGAAGAATGATGCACCTGTTTTTGCCCAGACAATTAAAGTAAAGGGATTCCAAAACAACATCTGACCCCTTTGACTTTGTTTTTGCAGAAGAAAGAAAGCCAAACAGGGGTGCTTTTCCCCTGCTTAACTACGATGCATCATTAAAGAAATCAACTAGCTAGTCAGGACTGTTTCCCGAAACCGCATTGTTGCAAATTTGTCTTTAACCACATTAGTTAATGATATCACACACATGGTGGAGTAATAGTAACCCGTTTTGAGGTCTTTTCTTTTCCAGATTGTTTGCTATAAATTACGGGCATGGCATATGAGGGCTAATTCTCATATGTCTCAGAATTTTCTTTATTTCCAGATTCAATCATAGGCTCGTTCTTATGTAACTAGAGAAAATACGCAAATGCGCACTCTTCAAAAATGGCGCTTTAAATCTCTTAAAAATTCATTAAAAAAGACATAATTGACATTTGTATTCAAAATAAAAGATATAGATTGTACTGACTGTCAGCTTGCTTATTTTGCTCAAGATAAGGATTTATTAAAGTTTTGTGGCTTTTAGTATGAATATGTTAGACTCACTGTGATTTATAAGCTAGTGTGCTTCAAAACAATGACAAAATTCACATTTAGAAGATATAAGCATTCAAAACTTACAGTCTCTCACTTCCGCCAATATGGATGAATGATTTTGATGACATCACTCTGCAGTTTAGATTCTCATCAGATTTTCTGTCCAATCAAATGCTCTCTAGAATCTAAAGCGCCCCTACATTAAACATAAACGCTGAAGCAGTGTCTAAAATCAGTCACTTGTTCACACATGTACTATTTTCTACATAGTGAATGGTAAAGTGCCCTATATCGGGAACAGGGAACATTCAGACAGCGTATGCTTTCCATTGGGGCGAATGAAGTCTAGTTCCCCGTCAGTGTCACGCAAACCACCACAGCATGCACACAGTCTGCTCCAATCCAGAGACACGATAGCACAGAGAGGATCATATGCGTGAATATGGCACATACCAAAAAACGTATCGGAACCCAGTTGAATTCTGCGCAGAATGCTATATTAAGCGATATGGAGGAGATTATGAGGAGAAACTGTAAGAGATGAGGAAACTGCAGCTTTACCGAGCTCAACAGCTGCTCGAGCTGTGATATAAATGAAACGCTACTGGCTATTTAAAAAAAGGAGAGGAGCTGTTCGATATCTCCTGCCCTGTCTTGTTTCAGTGGAAATTACGCACTTCAGTGGGCCTTGAAGTCCACATGTCATGCAAACAAGAAACTCTGCTTCTAACCACAGATTGAGAGCTGTCCTTCCAACCACACAACTTTGCGATGCTGTTTGCGAATGTTCATTGGAACTGGTTTCGGGAAACACTGACTTGTTGAACTATGCTGATAACGACGGAACTTGCGACAAAAGCTGGCTTAATAATGCTTTCGGGAAATGCACCCCTGCCTGAATTGGAACAACATGAGGGCGAGTAAACGGTGACCAAATGAAATTTTTTGGTGAACTATGCCTTTAAACTCACACACAGACTCCCATTCTCCATTTCACGGGCGCACTGATCAGCATGTCTCAGTGTCATCACACTTCAGTGAGCACTTTAAAGTGGTTACCCTCACCACACACACACACACACACACACACACACACACACACACACACACGCAAGAGTTCAAACATGTACATTTGATACATAAGAACATGCAGAGGCCATAACCCGTTGCTTTTCAACAATACTGTCTGAGACAGTCAGACTCAGGGTCAGATCTATATAAACATTACCGATACACATGCTCACAAAAGCTCCTTTTATCTCTTTTATCTTGAGCCCTTCTAATTAAGACATACAACACAAAAAAAGAGCAGAAAAAAATGTCCTTTCTTCCCCCCCGTGCTACACGAAGCAGTTCAAGGCAGAACTTTTAATAATTTGCAGATTTTTTACATTTTTTTTTTTCTTTCTCGACCTCCCCCCTCTTTCGCTCTATAGTTTGGATCACAGTGATGCACAGAGACAGAAATATCAGAGGATCGGTTTTCCAACACGGCACACCCCAGTGAGTGAGCTGCTGCGGATCAAAGGTTCCCGAACCACCCCCTCATGCCTACCGCAGTGCATCCCTGACAGGCCTGGACAAAGTGCGCCCATTGTGCGGGCAGTACCAGTCAGAGCTAATGGACAGTGACCAGAGACGCCCCCTCGGTGGGGCTGAGGCGGGATCGCTTGCCTGCTAGCGCGGCAGAGATGCACATTCCTCCTCTTCACGAGCCTGTATCATCGAACTGTGGTCTTGTCATCCAGAAAGGCTTCACAATCAAAGGGTTTTCTGATGAGCACCATTTGCATTAAAGACCTACGGGAGTCTCTTGTATAATGTGCTATAAATGCCTGAGAATTAAGCAAATCACACGAGCAAATGTGCAGTTGTACTGAATATCAGCAGAACTGATTCGGCCAAAGAGCATGATATTGCTTTTGAACAGTTTTACTACCATATAAAAGGTGTGGGTCAGTGAGATTTTTTTTTTTTTCATTTAGCAAGGATGCATTATATTGATAAAAAATTGACAGTAAAGAGACATTTATATTACAAAAGATTTCTGTTATGCTGTTCTTTTGACATTTCTATTTATCCAAGAATCCCCCCCAAAAAAAGGTGTATCAGAGTTTTCACAAAAATATTAAGCAGCACAACTGTTTTCAACATTAATAATAAAAATAAATGTTTCTTAAGCACCAAATCAGCATATTAGAATGATTTCTTAAGGATCATGTGACACTGAAGACTGGAGTAATGATTCTGAAAATTCAGCTTTGCCATCACAGGAATAAATTACATTTTAAAATATATTCAAATAGAAAACAGTTATTTTAAATTGTAATAATATTTAATTTTACTGTATTTTTGATCAAATAAATGCAGCCTTGGTGAGCATAAGAGATTACATAAAAAAACAAAACATCTTATCGACTGACCAAACTTTTGATTGTTTGCAAGTATCTTTTTTCTTTCTTTCTGGTGTTTCTCCTTGCCACAGTCACCTCTATCTTGCTCTATCTTGTATACCAGGGTTTCACTGACCGGGGTTTGCGAGTTGACAGAAATCGAATAAATGAATTATAAAAAAATATATAAAAAATTATAAAAAAATATGAAATATTTAATTTGTTAGCCTGCAAGCCATGTGACCCTTATCTGACATCAGAGAACTGTGAACATGTGAATAAGTTGTTCAATTATTAAAATATTAACTTCTTGGAGGAAATATTTTATTTCAAAGGGATTTGGTTTAAAAAAGTTTCGGGAAACAGTAGGGTCTTTATACATGAAAATATAAAGTTGCCCCAACTAAAGTTAGGAACCCTCTGATATGAACAGAGCAGAATTAAATCAGTTGTATATCAGTTCTTTTGGAACACCGCTCAGCCAATCAGCTTTGAGAACCGGAACTAACCGTTTTATAACATGCTACACACAACTGCTTGAGAATCTATTATTTGACTGAGGGAATTGCTTAAATTCACTGTATATCAAGATGCAGGAAGAGAACGGCAGACTACATGGCAAAAATTTCATCTGTCCCCCTCTCTCCTCTTTTGGTATTCTGCTGAAGCAGCAGCGTACAGGATTTGGTTTTCATCAAACCAGAAAACCTCTTTTTTCTTCTCTCCATCCAGAGAAGCCACATCCGTTCCTGTTCCTCTTTAAATGCTCAGTGCTATTCCACAGTATTATGTGATGAGAGCTCTGATAACTATTAAAACAAACAGACGTTGAGAACACTTTTGTCACAGTAAACAAATCCTCACTGAAAACGCAGGCTTTGTAAAATGTGCTACAAATGCCTGAGAATTAACCAAATCATATGAGCAAATGTTCTGTTGTACTGAACATCAGCAGAACTGTGATTCGCACAATCACAATGTGATATCGCTTTTATATATTTGATATACACTACATTTCAAAAGTTTGGGGTCAGTAAGATTTTTTTTTTTTTTTTAAGAGAAATGAATATGTTTATTAAGCAAAGATGCATTAAATTGATCAAACATGACAGGGACATTTTTTTAATGTTACAAAAGATTTTGCTAACTCTTTACAATAAGGCTCCATTAGTTAACATTAGTTAATTAACAAAATAACAAACTCACAATGAAAAAATACTTCTTAAGCATTTATGAATCCCAATTAATGTTAATTTCATTGTTATAATTTTTTTTTTTTGCATCTATTACATTATTCAATAGACCTGAGCTAACATGAACTAACAATGAACAGAACAAAGATTAATAAATACTGCAACTGCAACAAATGTATTGCTCATTGTTAGTTACAGTTAGTTAACTTAATGCATTAACTAATGTTAACTAATGGAACCTTATTGTACCAAGATTTTTCATGAGCATCAAATCATCATATTAGAATGATTTCTGAAGGATTATGTGACGCTGAAGACTGGAGTAATGATGCTGAAAATTTAGATTTGCCATCACAGGAATAAATTATTCCCAAACTAGGATTTGCTAGTTAACGAAAAGCTAATAATTACCCAAATTACATGATCTGTTTTACTGAATGTCAGCAGAACTGTGATTCATCAGTAAACACAAGGCCAGATTGATAAACTCTACCTTTCGAAAGTTTGGGGTCAATAAGTTTTATTTTACTTCTATTCAGCAAGGATGCATTACATTTTCAATAGTGACAGTAAAGACATTCTAATGTGAATCCTTTTTTCTTCTCTCCATCCAGAGAAGCCACATCCGCTTCTGTTTCTCTTTAAATGCTCAGTGCTATTCCAGAGTATGAGAGCTCTGATAACTATTAAAACAAACAGACACTAAGAACACTTTCGTCTCAGTAAACAAATCCTCACTGAAAACGCAGGCGTTTTGAGGGCCTACCAAAATCTGCACCGTTCGCTGTCTCTTGCCCCGTCTACCCCATCCCCACTCCCTGTAGTGATTCATGCTGTTTTTCTCTCACAGACAGACAGTGCCTCTCCTCTCTCTCGAGTCGCTGATATGAGATGTGTGTCTGGCCCTAGAGTAGAGCCCGCGACCTTGCTCTGAACTCTGCGTGCACCGCTCCTCGGTCTGAACTTCCTCACAAAGGCGCACATTATTACTCCTGCTCCCCGAGCCTCATCCATGGAAACTCTGGGAATCAAACCTGGCATGAGGCAAGCCGAGACGCAGATGAGACTACAACGAGGGGGGCGATGCGCGGTCTAACTTTCGTTGAACCTACTCGCTTACACATACGAGACACCAAAAGCACGAGGGGGTCAAGAATGTGCATCAAATAGGCCTCCTGCGGTACTGTGTCCCCACCTAAATCTTGAGGCTCCTCAGACTCCCACAAACCCTGCACCCTGCCAGCCCTCTCTGCCCTGAAGGGTCCTCCAGACCCCTCTCAGGAATTTCGCATGGGGATCGGACCAGGCCCGCAGCTGGGAGGGGGATTTATGCCCTCGGTTCGTTCTCCATTGTCCGGACTGGGATCCCGTGAAGCACAGTGCCTGTCTTTATGATTCTCCAAATCAGTGCTGGTTTTCTCAGCCAAGGTCAGAGGTTAAAGCATCGTTAGTGTACTGTAGGGCATATTAGGAATTCCAGGATGGTAGTTTAGACCAGAAACTATAATCAAGTCAAATCAAGTCACCTTTATTGGTAACACTTTACAGTAAGGTCCAATTAGTTGACTAACATTAACTGACAATGAGCAATACATTTGTTACAGTATTTATTAAAGGGGCTATATGCATCTTTTTCCCCAAAATAAACGTAACAATAGCCTTTTTATTTTACCATTTATGACTCAAACATCTCCTGATGAGCATACTGACACCTTGTCCGCTCACAGTGGGTGCACCTATAAGCCTGTATCCTATTTTTCCTATTTTCTGTCGGGTCGGATTTTTCCCGCGCTGTCTGCGGATGTGACGTCAAGCGCGTTCATGTTAAACGTTTCAGATCACTAATTTCAGATAAATAATTCTTACCTCAGTAAACATAATGTTGACCTCCTTGCAGCAGATGACTTGTGAAGTGTGCACGTACGAGAGCGAAGTGTGAAGTGTGCTGCGAGAGCGAGCAGAAAGGAAGAGCAGTTCTGTTTTTTGGCCACAGGTGTCAGTCGCGAGTTTAAATTTCAGAAAAAAGCATATAGCCCCTTTAATGTTTGTTAATGTTAGTTAATAAAAATACATCTGTTCATTGTCATTTCATTTTAGCTCAGGTTCATTAAATAATATTAGCAAGAACGTTTGACTTTACTGTATTCGTCAACGTTGAAATGAATAGTAATATGAGTGTATTAGTGGATGTTGAAATTAACAAACTAAAATTAATAAATGCTTTAGAAGGATTTTTCACTGTTGGTCTATTGCAGTTAACAAATGGAACTTTACTGTTGTCACATATATGTTGTTTTGTGTTTAGTTATGTTCCTGTTTGCCTGTGTACCCTGTAATTTGACCCAGTTTCCCTAGTGTGTTTGATTAATTATTCTGTTCAACTGTCTTTTGATAGTTACTTAATTTAGTCTGTGTATATACACTCCCTGTTTTGTTCAGTTCTTGGTCTGGTCTGGTCTTTGTGTAGTGGATGCGTTACCCCGTGTTTCTGCCCTGTATCCTGTGGATTATTGAATTAAAAGACTAGTTCCCTGCATTCTTCGTCTTCATGCGCTCTTTATATAGGCACCCGAGACAGAAGACCCGACCCAAACAAGAACTTAATTTTGAGGCATTATCTTTCTCCCCTTTTGATTTATTTTTTCCCCTCATGGACCCTCAACTGCTCTGCTTGGAGAAGAGGGGTCGTCCACTGGAAGACCATACCCTGGACTTTATCAACCTGGTGTGCAAGACTCGCTATCCAGACCAAGGCACACCTCCCAGTGGGCGGACCAAGGGAACCATTTGCTGCGTTTGTGGAGTGGGTGCTGGTATGTAACGTATCACCATTTACCTTAACCGGCCGAAGAGGACATTGCCAGCCCCACTCCATGCCCAGCAACCAGCCAGCCACCAACCACGATCGTGACGCAGATTATGCATGATGCCACCACAGATGGAATGACAAGCCTGCCACGAGAAGCCAGAGCCAAAACCTCCCAGAGAGTCTGTCCGTGTGTGTGCCGGCTACGTCGAACGTTCCCATGGGGCTGCTTGTGGAGTTCAAGGACATGAAGTAGAGCCTCCCATCACCGAAATCGAGCAAATGCTGGATCAGGTGTCTGTGGACCTTCATGGGATGGATGAGTTTAAAGAGGATGCTTCTCTGTGTTTCCCATTGTCTCTGGTCCCGCCCAGCCCCAGTTCTCCTATGTCTCCGTTGGTTCCATCCAGTTCAGAGTTTCCAGAGTCCCCACCAAGCCTCCCTCTCCCACCTCCTCTACAAAAGCTCCGCTTTCGCTGGTCCCCTCCAGCTCCCCTACTCATCCATTAACCTCGCTGCGCTGCATGGATGCCAATAGGAGCTTGCAATCACCAGCTCCGTAATGACAAGATGATCCCCTGCTCCATGTCAGTCCTACAAGCCCTTAACTCCACCTCGACCCTTCAGTGTGTCTTTGGCTCCACGTTCCCTCAGCTCCACTGGGGCTCGTCAGACCTCGGACTCCACTGGGCTCCCTCGTCCCTCTGGCCCTGCCTTGGTAGGGCATCGACCCCACTACACCGCAGTCTTTTAGTCCTCGCCTCGTCCCTCCATCCCTCTGGCTCCATCAGGCTCCTCCTTTCCTCCTTTTACTCGGCAGGCCGAAGCGGAGCTGGAAGGAGTGAGGACATAGGCAAACTTGTGGAGGCAACCTTGGTCCTCAACCAAGGCAACCTTGATCCTCACTCCTTCCAGCTCCACTCCGGCCTGCAGAGTCCCCGTCTCCACCTCAGTCCCGGGAGCCTGCAGTTCCGCCTCGGCCCTCCGAAACTCTGGTATCATCTCGGGTCTCCGTCTCATCCATTCCACCTGGGACTCCTCCGTCTCCATCAGTCGTCACCATGGTATCGTCAAGGGATTCTCCCTCACGGCTCCTCCCTACCTCGATGCCACCGTGGGCATATTTCCTCACTGGTTCATCATCCGGTCCCTCCCTGGCACCTCCCACCTTCCACTCCCCCAAGAACTGTTTTACCTGCCTTTAACTGTGTCCGTCCCTTTCCTGTTCATTGTCCTTCTCCAGAACCCCTGCCCTCCCTCCTTAGTTTAACTGTCATGGCGTGAGGACGCTCCTGTCTGGGAGTGGGCGTACTATCACATATATGTTGTTTTGAGTAATTTTTTGTGTGCGTTTTAGTCCTGTTCCTGTTTGCCTTTGTGCCCTGTAATTTGACTCGGTTTCCTAGCGTTTGATTAATGAACCAGATCACGTGTCTTTCGTTAATTACTTCATTTAGTCTATGTATATTCCCTTTTTTATTCAGTTCTTGGTCCAGTCTCATCTTCATGTAGTGGATGTCTTACCCCGTGTTTCTGCCTTGTCTCCTGTGGATTATTTAATTAAAAGACTATTTCCTTGCATTCTTCGTCTTTGTGCGCTTTATGGGCATATTCCAAACAGCATTTTTGCGCCCTTGGAGGGCCCTTTGGGAAGGGGACGCCATTTGTAGTGGTGTTCCAAACGAAAGTTAACTACTGGATCCCTTCACGAAGGGCCCTTCCACAAGGCCGAAGCGAAGGTTATATGCGATGGTCACTTCAAGGAAGTAATTTGATCTTTTATGGTCATGTGACCCAGTAAATACTTGTGAATCATTTTAAAGCTAGATGGCGGGAGAGTTCGAGTTAACTTACAAACAGAGCAATTTATGTTTTGTTTTGTTCGTGATATATTTCACACATTTTTGTCATGTTATGTTTAAATAAGTTTCATAGGTAAGAAATGTGTTAGTTAATGCAGGGTCCTAAGATAAGACGGCAAGTTTTAAAGTTATATGCATGTATAACGCATATTTTAAAACCTTTTTTTTAATAAATGTATATTTATTTGCAACAGTTATGTTAACAGCAACAATAAGACATTTCTGTCGTAAGAACAGCTATTCAGACACCGTGCTGCATTTTCATGGGAACATCCCAGGTGAAAATAATGAGGAAATGACATTGTCTTTCGTTGCTCCCTTCGCCAAGTGCGTACCAAACGAATACATGATGGCAAACACATGCCCTTCTCCCACCAAAGTCCCCACTTCAAGGGCTCTGCCCTTCGAATAGAGTAGGGCATAGGGATGCTCACTTCCGTTTGGAATTTGCCCTATATACAGCCACCCGTCACAAGAAAAAAGTGTTACCTCTTTATTTATAGTATGTAGCGCTTTATACAGTATATAATACAGATTGTTTCAAAGCAGCTTCACAGAAATAAACAGGAAAAAAAAAATCTGCTGTAAAACAGTTCTAAAAAAGACAATCATTATTCAGCTCAGTCAGTTCAGTGTTGGTTCAGGTCAGTTCAATAACTGTGTAAAGTTAATTATTAAACAAGCTCAATTTAGCTATACGCAGCTCTACTGCAGCCAAAAGTGTTGTTATTCAGCTTGAGTCAAGGTTGATTAATTTCGGACAATAACAGTGTCGAATGTCGATGTTGCAAAATTTGTCAATTATGAAATTAATTCGATTCAGCTATAAGTAGAAAGACAATAGTGTCATCTTCCAGCTCAACTCAGTTGAAGTTTTGTTCTGATCTGATATTGTCAGCGCAGTCAAATCGTTAATATTACTGAATACTAAGGGCCAGATTTACAAGCAGCTTGTGCCAGCGCAAACCCACCTTTGGAGTTAAAAAGGGATTAACTAAAGGCACGCAGTGGAAAAATTAGCGCTGAACAGGCGTGGACAGGGTTATTTTTGCGGCTGACCTTATTGCATATGCATTTGTAGGAGTTTCCCTTTCACAAAATGTATTGGAGGAGAGGATTTAGAATCATGCAAGGTGATTTACTACGGTTTGCACTAGTCAATTGACTGGTATTTGTGCCATTTTTTAAACCCACCCCAAAAAAAGCAAGTCTTAAACCAGACCCTAATTTAGTAAATCTGGTCCTAAGTGTCTATCCAACCCCAACTAAGCAAGCCAAAGGTGACACTGACATGGACTAGGAGAAGGAAAAGATGACGATGAGAATAACCATTTTAAACCAAAACACATTTGAGCACTGTTCTCAGGAATGATCGTGGACGTAGTGTAATATCGTGTAGAATATGAAAGCAGTGATTTAAGCCATAACTCAGGTTAGCGAGCGAGTGGATGGGTCTCCAGAGGGGTCATGCCTGATAATGATGAGTTTTATGGCCTTTTGATTGAAGGCAAGCTTCTCTTAATAGCATTAATTTTAACTCACACTCATCCTTCCCTATTGTGCTGCTGTTGGACATTGACGAGCATTTATGATTACACCTAATAAAATTACAAACACAAATTAGATTACTGCATTTTGCAGTCAAACAGTGTGAACCGCCCTCAGTAAAATTCGGAATCATTAACATATCAGTCACTGAATACAATAGTGTGCATCTGTAGGAGAAAATCACTGAAAGCACAATCAATACTCTCACCATAATTATCATTTGGTTGTTTGGAAAAGTCGTTAGACATCAATAAACTCTAAATAATGTCAGCAACCCTATTATATGGCAATACATTTTAAATATAATGTCAGCAAAGCTATTATGATTTCAAACTAGTTAATGGTATATATGAAAAGAGAGGAAATAAAAATCTAAATCATATTTATTGTTATTTTTCTAAATAAGGGACTGATGTATACTGTTTATGTAAATGCTGTTGAATTATGGTAAAAAAAAAAAAAAAAAAACTTAAATTAAATAAATTAATGAAATAAAAAAAATATATATAAAAAAAAATATATATAACTGTCACAAACTTTACCCATCTACATATATTTATGTACCAAATTCTCTCCTCTTGTTAACTGTAGTTCACAGGCTGAAATGTAGGGGGCAGTATTGAACTGAGAGAAGTTTTATTTCCATATCATGGGGTCTGAGCTGCTGTGGATTGGTTTCTTCTCTCTGCAGCTACACCAGTGACATAACATGGACTTATACAGGTTGAACAGTTTTTTGCTAAAACACTGAAATATTAAGGCAGGAACCACAACTTAGAATTAAGTACATGCTCTGAATCCCATAGTAAATTATGCCACAGATACTGTTATTTGGAAGTTGATCATCATGCCAAGGATTAATGTCATGAGTAGAAAACCTCCCTGACATTAAATGTAATAATTAAGATTGAAAGAGTTTACTTTAGAAGTCTTTCTGACGTGCATTGCCGGCTATTATGGTGTTGATTTATGTCTTCTAATTTGTTAGTCATCTAAACCACATAGACATGTTAGTACTTGCACAGCAGGTCAACACAAACATGGAATTCATATTGGCAACACTTCATAAAGTCTAATCGTGCAATCACATAGACTTCATAAACAGAATATGCTTTGGAGCAGTTGTTAAATATTCAATGATATGGGTTTCAGACGTGTGTTTATTTGGGTATAATGCAGTAGTTAGAAACAATCAAAATGATCTCTCCTTGGCAATCACAGAATGTGATGTAGATTGAGAGACAGCAGGAGAGCAAGGTGTTTTCAGTCGCTCATATATGCCACATTAGTCTATAGTATGTGGCAGGTTGTTGATAGTTTGGGACACATGCAGCGCTCCAAGTAACTCAGCCCGACTAGCTCTGACTGGGGAATGTTTTAATCATATCTGGTCCAATTATTGTAAAGTCCCGACTGGGGTCTGAACTCCCACCACTTCTGCTAACACCATTCATATAAGTCTGACCATGTAATTCAATATAGTATTTTAATAGGAGAGAAATGTTAAATTAATTTAGCCACGTAAAATAGTAAGGAAACACTGGTTTGGTCTCCCAACGTGTCTGGATTTTTAAAGATTACTTTAAGCGTAAAAAGATCTGATTATGCTGCAAAATTAATTTTTTTTGCAAACTGGTATAAAGTTTATTAAAGCACATTGTGTCAATTGTGTAGAAATGTTCTCTTTGTTCCTGTGATGTTTGGACCCTTTCCTGAAAAAAATAAATAAAAAAATCTGTATGTGTGTGTGTGTGTGTGTGTGTCTCTACTGAATGTATGTGTATTTAAAAATACACTTACTATTATATATTTATATAAACACACACTATATCTATATTTATTATTTCTTTTTAAAACTTTTTTGTTAATTTTATGATGAATATATTTGTGTATATCTATGTGAATATTTCTGTACTTTTTTCAGTTTTTTCATTTAAAAGAAATTTTACTCTTTTCAGAATTGTTGCCCTTGTGGATTTTTCTTTTTCTTTTTTAAAACTGAGCCAAGACCTTTAACAAACAATGTTAATATGCAAATTAAAATGCAAATATTTTTTTTACTGTTAAAAATATTTAATTATGCTAAAAATTACTTAAATTACTTCAAAAAGTTACAAATGGGTTATCAAAGCACTTTGTATCAATTGTGGGCAAAACCAATGACTCTTCTTATAATGAAAATTGGGATATTTCTTAATATTTATTTATTTTTCTGAAAAATAAATAAAAATAAAATATATATATATATATATATCTTTTTTTTTTTTTTTGCTTCTTGTTTCCCCCTCACTTATTGTTGTCCTCCTCGTGATATTTATTTTATTTTAGCAAAGACTTTAAATAAACAATATAGATATGTAAATCTAAATGACTGATGTCCATTTTTTGCAAATGCTCCAGTATCGCGACTTCATATTCTCTCCAGTATCAATCATCCCTCCTACATCCGAAATATATCCCATACGGTAGATAAACAGAAATACTTTATTGATCCCCGAGGGTGAATTCAGGTGCAAAACCCAGCTGCATTATTGTTGAAAGCACATGCAAATGTATACCACCTAACTGTAACAGACAACAAAAACATGCCCAAAAACACACAAGCATAAATACAGCTCACAACCCTCCCTCCCTCCACTCACACACACACACACACACACACACACACACACACACACACACACACACACACGCACAGCTCCATGGGGACTCAGATGCAGGTGGTAGCTGTCTGGTGTCCTTTAGTAAGTGTGTCCCCTCGGCAGAGCCTCGGGCCAGTTTCTTCACCCTGTTTATTGTGCCTCTGCGAGTCTGCAAGATAAATGCCGACCACAGCACACAGTAACAGCTAGCGCCGCTGAAGATGGATGCCCTGATTCAGAGCTCCCCCGCCATATGAGACAATTTGTAAAGGACAATAAGTTTAAAGAGAAGTGAGGATCTCAAACACGGCGATCCACACAGACAGGCTCGACTGTGGCTTTGGATTTTCTGAGAAATATCACTCTGAAACAGTCGTGGCAACATGAAGGTTCAGAAGTGCTTTGTATTAGAATGCTTTTATAAGCATTTGTATTAGCATGATTACGTAGCCACAATCATTATTTCAACAATCTGGACTTATAACAGACAACAAAACAAAAGTGATGGTGTGTTGGAGATGCCGATAAACAAACAAATTCCTCCGGCTCAGAGTCAACACACAATCTCACTAAATCCGTCCATACGCAGTCGCCGCTGTGTTGTATTTCTGAGTTGATATTTTTGAGATGACTTTTTGTACATCTGTAGTAACCACACGGCGTATTGCATTTAAAATCCTCCCTTGTAAAATGCCAGACTGTATAATTCAGACGCAAAAATGAAAAAATGAGCCCACACTTTATTCCGAGCATGTTTTGATGATGTGTTAGGCTTCCCACTTTAGAAACCTCCACCCCAGCACCCTGAGCGTGCGTGCGTGCGTGCGTTCGTGTGTGTGTGTGTGTGTGTGTGTGTGTACTATGTCTGCACAATCGGCCCACAGAGTCGGTTGGCCCGGCTGAACGGCTGGACAGCCACTAATAGGAAGCAGGTCAGAATTGGTGTGGGAGTCAAGGAAAGGTCAGCCTGGGTTAACTATCAAAGATGAGTGCAAACCTATCCCAGTGGAAAAGACTGTTAGGAAAACATCAGCCTCTGCCATGCCAGCCTCCTAAAAGTGGGAGTATCCCTGTGTTAATTAATTCAAGACTGTGGGACCTGCTCCATCAGGCTGAGAGTTCAAACACAAGACCAAGTGATTAGACACAGTCAAGTCGAACCTACAGCCATGCTTCTCAAAGAATTCATGGAAAGACAAGAAAATGGGAGAATTTAAAAATGGATAGATATTTGGATAGAACATTTTTTGGATAGATATTGCCCACATTTCACTTCTCTTTTTTCTTTCCAAGAACCTTTATCATTATTATAAAAATATAATATAATATAATGGAGAAATATCCCATAAAAAACAAGTTATCCAATCTCGCCAAATAAAAATAAATAAATTAATTAATGAAACAAGATGAATAATAGTAATTATTATTATAAAATAAAATATTATAAAATCATGCTGTGCCATCAAGATAACCTATCTGAATATTATACAATATATAATAGAATAGAATAGAAACATCCCAAAGAAACGAATTATCCATTCTCGCCAAATAAAAATTAATTAATTAATTAATATTCATTAATATGTATAAAGTGAAACATTTCTAAAATTGGTCAAGAGTATTTTAAGATCTATCTATCTATCTATCTATCTATCTATCTATCTATCTATCTATCTATCTATCTATCTATCTATCTATCTATCTATCTATCTATCATTCATTCATATGAATACATGGCCAGCAACGATTCTAGCGTTAGAAATAAATTCATTTTTTTACCCACGGAACTACTGAAACAAGAACATGGCAAATACAAGGTTAGCCATGGGGAAAAATATGGTAATAAATTTATTATAGGTCTCTTGTTTGGGGATTTTCAGAAACACCCAGTGAGTTAGAAAAGCCACAGCCTGATAGACAGTGAAAGAGCCATATAAAATAAAGACAGATGTGGAAGCACAATGTTTCATTCGACAGAAGCCGTATTATAGCAATGATGTGGATGTCTAGACTAGTTGGATGATGAAATTCACAATGATGTGGATGTCTAGTTGTTATATGAAATACCGGCAGTGTCATTTCATCCTATTAAATTTAAGCCATGTTTCAAAATATTATCTAGCTCAAAGCACAATTATGGCAAAACTGAATCCAAACTATGATCCTTGCTTTAGCTGTTCTGCACAATGGGACCAGGATATCCGACTTTTCCAAAACAGAAACTGCTTGACTAAATCATTTTGGATTTAGTGGTGATGAGATATATGAAATAGATTCCAAAGCCTGACCACACAATTGCTGCTGGATCACAATATTCTATCGTAAAGGGATCAAAAATAAACACACTTTCCTGAAATATCTCCAACATGAAGTCAATTGAAACATTTCCACCCACCAATGGCATCACAGACATACACCTGCTACTCGGCCCTTTGGCCCTGACAGTGGAGAGCAGCGGGTCCTTGATCTCCTGGCTGACTGAAAGCGGAGCGTGCAGTGCTGTTAACCGAGCCGCTCCTCCCTTTCTCCTCCCAGCTTTTTGTACTAATGATGGAGTGCTTTCTGTCCTCCAGCTGTCACCCATCCACTGTGACACTCTGGACACGTGCATATAGACAGACATACACATGCATGCATGCACAATAGCACATATACACAATTCATGAATTACTGCATTGAATTGAATGCGACAATTTACGTAAGAATGGTTTTGTGAACGATTTACACGGCAAATTCTTTCTGCTCATCTCTCATGAATATGTCTTGTGTGTTAAACCATGAAGTCGGCATGAATCAAGATTTTCTCTTCTAGACAATTTCTTACACCATGCAGATAATGCATAAGTAGTTACCCATAAACAACAACAACAACAACAAAAAACATTTTAAAGCCCTCCATTTATCAACAAGTGAACATGTGCATGCTAGTTGATAAGTTATAACCGGTGGTCATGGCATGAATGGATTTATGTTATACCAGAATGTTCCTTGACTGCAATGGCCAATGAATACATTGAGTTTGTCATTTGAGATTTTCATGTTGTGCGTCTTCATCGAGTGCTGGTTACCCACAGCCTTAGCATAAATGGTTTGTGGTTGAAAGACAATAAAACAAACTAAGAAACTAAACTGAAGGTGAGCGCCAGGATACACACCATGGGGGAGAAGCTCTACTGGCATAAAAATAGACACAGTTAATATAAACAGAATGATTGATTTAGCGCCATATACTTTTGACCAAAGCATGCAAGCAATTCAATGATGTAGGCATTTTGAGAGTGAGAAAACCTCTTAACCCAAAATGACAATTCTGTCATAAAGCTCATGTTGTTCTGAACCTGTATGACTGTCTTTCTTCTAACACAAAAGCTGATTTTTAAGAATATTGCTTGAAACTTTTCATTAAAGTAGCAATATTGTTAAATCAGATCTTTTCAGTGAATCAGCTGATCACATGCTGAACCCTTATGAATGATTCATTCATGGACTGATCCAGTCCTCAAATTCAGGCTGCATCCGAAATCACATACTCTCTTGAGTAGGTAGTTATTTTGAATAAGTAATTACTCCACAACCGCTAAAAAAGTATGTTCTATATAGCATGAATGTGTGTAGTATGAATGTAATTCAGATATACTACATCTACCATGCTGTCAGTATCATGTGACCTTCCAGCGTCAGTTACTTCGCTTCACTGCCATTCATAAATCCTTTACCGTGGCCTCATGGTAAAGTGTCCTTCATATGCACACTTCAGAATCTCACCGGAAGAAGTCACCCGGGTACTTGCCTACTCTATTATGAGCACTGTGAATTCGGACATACTTCTTTTATCACATACAGATTTTGCCTACTATATAGTAGGGAAGTATGCGATTTCAGATACAGCCAAAGACTCAAACCAGTCAGAACAATTAACAGCTGATTGGAATGGAAGACTATCATTGAATAATGACTTAAATTCTGCCAATTCATCACAGTCATCATATGACTTCGGAAAACTTGGAATATAAAGCATGAGTTGTATTTTTTTCCGTAGACCTACATTTTCTTTCGTTCTTTCTTAGTAGATTGAAAGCTTCAGACTTTATTCATAGTAATTGAAAAAAAAAGAAGAAAAAAAGAAAGAAAAAAATGGACCAGAAAATTATTCAGAATATCTCCTTTTCTGTTTCACAAAAGACAGTCAGTCATACACGTTTGAAACCATGATGGCGAGTACTGAGTAAATGCTAAGTACCTAATGCTCTGCTTTGGGTTCACAATCAAGCATACCACATGATCATATACTCAGCATAAATGTAATTTTCTTTTAGGACAAAATAAAATCTCTACATGCAGGAAGGACTTTTTGTGTGCATGCCCAGTCAACTGTTTCATGTCAACCTATCAGCACTCAAAACCACAAAAATGGTGTGTTGCAGCCAATCTCTATTGAGGAATCCCTCATCGCATGAAGCCCATTGGGTATCGCCGCTCCGTAACGTGAGTGGCCAGCGCATTTTCCAAGTTGATTAGTTTATTGTTTTAGAGTGTGATTCCCTGTTGAGATCATTAACAGCTTGAAACTGATGTAAGCTCGTGCTGAAACACACTTACTCTCTGGGCATCACTCATTAACTCAATTAGGACCATATAACATCATCTGGAGGGGCAAGCTGTGTCATAACCACTAAAGATGGCTGTCACCTGTTTGGAGACATAGAGAAGTAGAAAAGCTCTCTGATTTTTCAATTAATTGCATTAAGTTGAGCAGTGATCTATTAATAGAGCTCTGTTCCAATTTCTGTTGCCTTGCAATCATACCATGTTCGGTACCAAGAGTTATTTGATCATATTCAGGGTTGCCAAGAATTGGGCTACTTTTAAACTGTTAGCACAGGTTATGTTTCCCTTGCTGGTTAAAGCTCTGACATATTGCATAAATTATATTTGACTGAAATGCTTGTACTGAAACATTTCACCCATTTCATATTCTGCCAATGATAAAACAGTGCTAGACGAAGAGACGAAAAAGAGAAAAGAGATTTTTGTAAGGAAGGGGGACTGGTTGAAAGCTTTGAGCTTGTTAATGAAAACAGTAATTTCCACAGTTATTAACATTGTAAATCTGGCAAACTTTTTTTATATTTCCATTTTTTAATGTACATTTATAACACTACACTTTGTTTCCTTACCTTGGCATTAAATACAGAAAACTGGTTAATGCTGCTGTGTGAGTGTCTGCAAATCTGATCTTTCTCTCCTCTGACCAACGTAATCAAACCCTCAATATGCCAAAATACGCCCCAAAATGCCTTTTTTCCCTTTGCTTTCAATACAAATGAGAGAGCAAAAGTTATATTTGTTGTAATTTCCGTTCACCACAATAGAGGTTTATGACGACTTCCACCTTTGAACCACCTTTGGCCATTGGGTTAGTCTTGTTACTTAGATCTGGAATTAAGTTTCTCACAAAACTGAGGAAGTCATTCGCCATTTTATATGTTGGTTTAGTGTTGATTAACATGGTGAGAAACAAAATATAAATGTCTGCAGGGCACCATTTCAACTATGAATTCATTTGAGAGCTTCACATTTTCTGCCAATTTCAACAAAGTGCCAGTTTATCACATCCGCTGCCATGCCCGACCAGAAAGACAAGTCCTCCAAATGCTCTAGAAAACTACATGAGAACTCAGTGTTCCCACAGGCGTCAGAAGACAAGAACCGACCTGCAGTTCCTTTCAAGCGCCCAGCCACCGGGCAAGCAGTTTGTGGGCAGCTGTCTTTGGCTTCAGGCGAGCGAGGTCTCATTCCAGCATGGTTCTCAACTTGACTCTCTGTCAGGGCTTGCCGATTTTTCAACCTGCTCCTAAAGGCCTTTTTCAAAGTATTCTTTTCTGCTACGTGAAACATATCGGGCCGATCCCGGTGTATCAGTTCCGTTTAAGATTGACAGCAGCTGCCAAGTGGATCAGAGTTTGGATTTAGGGCAATAACAATGTGTTGTAATGATTTTGAACACACAGCTCTCCTGTGTCGGTTTCGGTTGCCGTTTGTGCTGATGGTTGGAAGCTGTGGAAAAGCCATTCCACACTTGATTGATTTACAACTGAGATGAGGGCTTATGTTACACTAAATCTAAGTTGAGTAAAAATGAACAGGTCATGACTATAAAGCAGGCTAAGGAAGCGACTGTCGATTTCATCCAGTAGCTCTATGCATTTAACAGCGCTTTCTTACTCCTCTGCTCATTAACAAATTCACGCATGAAGTTCAGGAAATCCATAAAGAGCCCATACATTCATAAAATAAAGTTTAGTGAAGCTTGAATCATCAAACTAACATTAACCTAAATGTGAAATACAGGCATCAAGGGGCAATTTAACATAAGTGCCATTCATCGTAATGTATGGCAGCTCTGGGTGGCTGGCGCTCAACGTAAGCACGTCAACCCTCCCTTTTCAGCAGAGGAAGTGCACGGTGGCATGTGGGGGGAGGAGGGTACCCTGACTTTGATGACAAATGAGGAGAAGGAGGGGGTAAGGGAAGGGAAATCCACGCACGTCCGTTGTGACCCGGCAACTCCAACGACCCGTCCGCCACACTGAAGCTTTGAAACTAAAAACGTCTGCACACGTGCACGTACACAAGTTGACGCATATGCACACACTCGTACGTCAACGCAAACATGGACTGACACGCACTCTTAGCGCCATGGCCGGATGAGGACTCTGCTTATCGTGTCAACACATGAGGCAGCGGGCGTAGAGGGCAAAAGCCTAGCCGTGGGTGATGGAAGCCACCAGCGAACACTGAGCCTCTGTGTTCACATCACTCAAGGTGGTTACAGTGTGAATGGGTGGGGTAGGATGTGTGTGTGAATGAATGTAAGAAGACTGCTTGTGGTCACCACCTCGGTCAACAGTTCTGCATATTGAGGCACAAAATAAAACATTAAAATGGAAAAATAATGTGAGTCAAGATCAATGAATCAATGAGAATATTCATAGTAATCATATTAATATGTAGGCCTATTGCTTTTCTTGGTAAAAACAAATACTGACCAAAATCAGATGAACAGTACAGTACGCTGGGTTAAAATTAGAGGTTGGCGATACCGGTAGAGATTTTGGACTATTGTCTCTATCGCGGTTACACCCTCAAGTGGCATTGCAGTGCTGCGCCGTCACTAAAGCTTATCATTTGCATGCATTCATAAGCTTTGCTGTTTAAAGACAAGTGATTTTAAACCGTTGACGCGCAATAGAGAATGTGAAGCTGACGTCACGCCGTGTTGAGTTCTGAGTAACTGTCTTGTTCAGACGCCAAATTAGGAGGATTGTGCTTCGTTTTTGCTAAAAGATTTTCTGTCAAGATTGTGAAAAATGTCGCCATTGTAGGTCATTCATGCTGCATTGAGAATTGGCATAGTAAATCACATTATTGTTCAAGGAGAAAACTGGACAATGTAATACGGGGGACGATAAGACGCCGGTTAGAGAATCTATTAATAATGTCACTGATTAAACCCACTGCTTATCACTCAATAAAATAATCAATTAAATAATTGAATTGAATTGAACAATTAAATTAAGTTTTGATTCCATTAAGAATGTGAATAATTAATTTAAGTTTTCATATGAAAGCAAAATGGACATACAACTGAACTAACTTCAATATACACAAATCTGAATCTCATCAAAACAATTTCAATTTAGTTTTAGAACTGAATAGAGAATTTGTACATGAGATTCAATACATCTTAAAGGTGCTCTGAGTGATATCACGCGTTTTTTAGACCAAACATTTTTTTGTCACATACAGCAAACATCTCCTCACTATCCGCTAGCTGCCTGTCCTCTGAACACACTGTAAAAAACGCGGTCTCAGTAGACAGCCCAGGCTCCACAAACGGCAACAAAAACAAACTGGCCCAGCCTGGACCACGAAACATAACGAACAGTGTTCCAGCCAATAACCGACAAGAATGATTAGGAGGTGGGGGTTGGGGGGTTAGTGCGCGTGCACATGAAGGGGGGTGTGGGGAGTGGAGGAGAGAGAAGCATGAAGAGGGAAGTTAGCTAGAGGAGAGATGTTCTAGACAACGACAACGACTAACGTTAGAATTATATTCTCTTGAATTTTGATATGGCCAACACACGACCAAAGAGACGACGTTCCGATGAACAAATAGCAAAGAATAGGGAAAAGGAGAAGGAACGCACAAAGTCCCGAATTTACATCGGAAAAGCCTTCGACTCGTTCTTGACTGTTTAGGAAGCACGGAAGGGAGGGGGTGGGTGGACGGGATGAGGAGGAGGGAGGGTCAAGCTAGCCTCCGTTTTGTTTGACAATACTTCGAACGTCAACAAGAAGTGACGTCACCCAACATCGCTGAGAGCACCTTTAATATGTCTTTTTGAATAAGTGAAACATAATGTGCACATTTTGTTAAATTCATAATTCATTGTTCAAATCGTACGAAAAAAATCCATTTAGTTTTAGAAATTATTGTTTGACCCAACAATAAGCCAGAAAAGACATTGTGAGCTCTTTTATTAGCCCCACCGCAGTTCATTTTAAAATCCATCTTTATTACTGCAGACCAAAGGACAATTGGCTGATTTGCTCTTGGCAAATCCAACAATTAACCTTACCAGTCTGACCCATCGTATAAAAAGGTCCCCGCTTACAAATGTCCTGATGGTTAATTATTAACTGTGGTATTTTAGAGCCAGACTGAAAATCTATATTTACAAAGCTTTGGAGAAGGAGTAAAAACTGTGCTTGTTCATTTTTGGTTTATATGAGTCATTTAGAGAATACAAAACTAGAGAATATGGAGGTGGATATGTTATGTTATGAATATCCATTCATCATAAGATGTCAGGGTCAGGAACTTCTAATTCAGTTATGTTCCTGATATCAGTATGACAACAGAAAGATCTGTAGACCAAAGATCAGTATTATTGCAGTTTAAGGAACCTTCTGGTGGTGCAATTCCTGAAACAAGCAGCAACTCTGTAACATGACCACCGTCTGACAATTCTTCGTCAGTTATAATGAAAAAATTCAAATAAATTAATACTTTTATTCAGCAATGACACATTAAATTGATTAAATGGACTATTTTTTGTATACTCTGAGAAATATCTCTATTTCAAATGAACGCTATTCTTTTGAACTTTCTCTTCATCAAAGAATACTAAAAAAAGAATTATCATGGTTTCCACAAAAATGTTAAGCAGCACAACTGTTTTCAACATTGTTAAAAATAAGATGTTTCTTGAGCACCAAATCAGCAATAACAACCTGGAGCTGAACACGCTCAAAACAGTGGAGATGATCGTGGACTTCAGGAGAAACCCCCCTGCACTCCCTTCACTCACCATCATGGACAGCACTGTGACTGCAGTAGAGTCATTCAGGTTCCTGGGCACCACCATCTCTCAGGATCTGAAGTGGGACACTCACATAGACTCTATTGTGAAGAAAGCCCAACAGAGACTGTACTTCCTGCGTCAGCTGAGGAAATTCAACCTGCCACAGGAGCTGCTCGTACAGTTCTACTCAGCTGTCATCCAGTCCATCCTCTGCACTTCCATCACCGTCTGGTTCGGCTCTGCTACCAAAACCGACCTCCGTAGACTACAGCGGATAGTTCGGACTGCTGAGCGAATCACTGGCACTACCCTTCCCACACTCAAAGTACTGCACTCATCCAGAGTGAGTAAAAGGGCTCGCAAAATCACTCTGGACCCGTCACACCCAGCACACTTTCTGTTTGAACTGTTACCGTCTGGTCGACGCTACAGAGCACCGAGCACAAAAACAACCAGACACAGGAAAAGTTTCTTTCCCCAGGCCATCTACCTCATGAACACTTAAATGTTCCCCTACTGTGGAACAAACATGTGCAATACTTCCCTCAGACATTTCATTATAGCACCTTATAACTTTATATATATTTATAATTTATAATCTTTTTATTTTATTTTTTCTATTTTTTTTATTTTATTTTTTATTTATACCTGTTACTTGTCACTTGTCTTGTCACTTGTATTGTATGTGTACTGGAAGCTACTGTCACCAAGACAAATTCCTCGTATGCGCAAGCATACTTGGCAATAAAGCTCTTTCTGATTCTGATTCTGATTCTGATTCTGAAATTAGAATGATTTCTGAAGGATCATGTGACAGACAATTCAGCTTTGCCATCACATGATTTTTTTTCTTCTTTCTTTTGTTGTCTGAAAGTCTGTTTCTTTGTTTTTAATTGTAATAATGTTTCACAATATTACTATTTTTACTGTACTTTTGATCAAATAAATGCAGCCTTGGTGAGCACCTTAAAAAAAAAAAAAAAAAAAATCTTATTAACCTCAAACTTTTGAACAGTAGGTTTTCATTAGAAAAAAAAAACTTAAATGTAAAGGAAAATAGTTCTTTAACTTAGCGCTTTCACTCCCATGTATCACAGTCACACCAACATCAAAGCAACATAATTGCACTGATGACCTGACACAGACTCTGACCCTATAATATCTCACTGGAGGTCAGTCCGGGTCAAGCGGTGACATGTTAGGGCCCTCTGTTTTTCACCCAGTGAAAACAAGTTATTATCAGGTCAATCACCCTGGGTCAGCCTTCCACATAGTCCCCAAGCCAGATCGGTTGTCATTTAGTTAGCTCAGTTAAAGAAACATTTAATAGCCCGACCGAGGAGGTGGAGGCTAAGCATAGCTCCATAGGGAAGGCAAGGAAGCTTAAATAATTGAGAAGTCAGCAGATTGGATTTTGGCAGATTCAATGTTTTGCATTGATTGTGTAGAGTTAATCCTGTTCACTGTCTGGTCTGAACATTACCCAGAGGTCCTCTTGCAGGGAATACTGCTCCCAGAGCTTGGTCATGTGACTATTGATATGGCGAAAGTAGAAAAGACTCAATTCAGCCTTCGAAAAAGGAGCTGAATACACTCCAGGTGTGCAATCCGTGTCCTCACGATCTGTTTCGGCAGCATGGATACACACAAAAGAAATACATTAGGAGCATTTAGTGATGCGATTAAAAATATGTAATGCAGTACTCGTCTATGTTGCATTTCGCACATAACTTCCTAACAAGATTCTTTGCATTTCATCTACTATAAAAATCCTCACTTTCGCACATAACTTCCAAAAGCATAAAAGCACTCTAAAACTGGTGTACATACAAGGAAATGGAAATAAGATTCTCTCAATCTAGGTCATTACAACAAGGCTAAATACTAAGAGCATATTTTTCAACCTGACTGGGTTGCATCATCAATAAAAGCTCCAACCAGGACGACATTTGGAGAGCCCACTTAAGCCTTACAAGACAGCGATGGCTTTCTGAGTGTTCACAAAATAGGGCTGTTATTGGTGGAATTAGAACTCCATAATGAATAGAGGCAACATGACAGAAATTATGCCAAGGGCTGAAACATCACCAGCTCATTTATTAGCTGTTGACATGAATATTTACTGTGGATTGACTTCTTTTTTCCTTGTCTGCTTGAGATTTTCAGGATGTCTGTAGTTCACTGAGGAGTATCTGAGGTAAAAGTGCTGATTCTCTGCAGTATTATGGCTTAATGCATGTTCAGCTATTGCACCCTCAAGAGTAAACCTCTCTCTATCCTTAACCTTAAGTTGTAAGAGAAACCTGAACAAGCTCTTTGCTATTGAATTTCACGTAAATGTGATTGTAAAAGAGCACCAAGAAGTCAGGCTGCCTATCCATCAGGGGCAGGGTTGGACTGGCCATCGGGCATACCGGGCATTTGCCCGGTGGGCCGACGTGCTTTTTGGGCCGATACATCTCATACATAATTTTAATTTTAATTTTTATTTTTTGGCCCACAAAACATCGGCGGCCCATTCGTTTTGTTTTGTTTTGTTTTGCTTAATTGGCGGCGCTGGGTTTGTGCCGGTGTAATGCAGTGGTCAAAAAAAGTCAGTGTTAGTTTTTTTTTCCTGACAGACCAGCCCATGAAACACGTAGATCAGCGGCCCATTGGTTCTTTTCTTGATTGACACTGGGCTGGCCCAATCACAACTTTAAACGAGTGAGCGAGCGTGCAGCAGTGTCAGTGTGTATCTGTCAAAATAGTCAGCGAGATGGAGAAGAAACGCAAGGATTGTGCAGAGAAATAGTGTGAAAAAATAGAACCAGGCCCTTAAAGCAGACACTGTAAAATGTGTCAAAATATATTATAGCGTTCACAATATGTTTTCTGCCCTTCATCAGCTCCAGTGATGATGATGATAGTGAGGAGGATCAGGAGAGAGATGAGAAAGTGTAGAGCCTGCGGTAAGCAGAACTACTTTCAAAACACTTAAGCTATGTCATAATCGAGTGTAGGAACCCATAACCCAGTTACAGATTATTTCCACATTGCATAGTTGACGATTACATAGACAGTATATAAAGACGATTACCGCAATTCACTAGAAATTTAATGAGAGGCGTTTGTAAACCATGTTTTCCGCCAAAATAAAAGCTTGATGCAGTTTGCGTCAAAATAAAAGATAATGTGCTTAGGCTTTCAAGTATAGAAACTCTTAGAAGAACCAAGGTCCACCCACCACAGTTTTACAAAAAATCCTGTGAGAAACACTGGTATTGCTATGCCGTTGCAGCTTATAGCTTGTTTTAGGATTCATCAATGTGGAGTATAGTTCAACTGTATTAATTAATAAATGTCAAATTTTCACTCGTTCCTATACTCACTCATTACATGGCATTAGTGGTTTTAAGGAATATGAGTTAGTTGGTATGCATATAATTAATGGCGTGCAAAGATGGGTGGTGTTTATGATCATATAGTGGGCCAGTCTGGGCCAAAATGCCCGGGCCGATTTTTTTGTCCCAGTCCAGCCCTGATCAGGGGAGCAAGTATATCTAACCCAGGGGTTCTCAAACATTCACTTCAAAAGTAAAACTACGTGGACACTCAAAATCTTTAGCCTTGATCAATGATTTTGCTAATATATCATATATCATGACACTTAATATATCATAAATATCATAAAATACAGTAATACAAAATTTAAATAATATTACAGTATTAAATTATAATTTAACAAAACAATAATATAAATAATGATTTATTATAGTAAAAATAATTATTTTATTACATGCAATATGTTTAATAATATGATTCATGTAATACATTTAAAAATGTAATATATTAAGTTACACACACAGTAGCGCGGGAAGGGAGGTGCTGCGGGGGCTGCAGCCCCCTTGTCATAGCATCAGCTCCCCCAAGTGGGGGGCTGTGGACTAACATAATATTGTACTTTAAAAACGTGAAATAAAAATAAATAAATTGACAGCGTTAACTAACTCTAATGCCTAATGTAGTGAGTGTTCAAGCTACAAAATATGAAAATGAAATAAAGTTTGAATTTGTCATGCTTTGTTCCGATCAGAGCACGTGAGTGGAGAGCGCATTTCTGAATATTCCGCTCCCTCGCTCATTCCGCTCAGGGTCGCTCGCTCAACCCAGAATGGCCTGCTGGTTCGAAAATATGTGGAATAAGGGCTGCCTCCGACTAAAGTTTTTTTCTAGTCGACTGGTAGTTGTTCATTTAAGCCATTAGTGGACAAATCGGCCCTTTATATTAATTGTATTACTTAAATAGGCTATATACAGGATAATGAGCGTGTACATTGCCGCACTCAAGCGCACGGCCGCACGCATAAAGCTTGCCACAAAGAACCGGCAAAAGTATGAATGTGTCAAAAATAGCAAGTAGACATTTAATTGTTTATTAATAAACTGGTGTTTTCTGTGTCGCTGCAAAGATTAAGTTGGCGATGCAGACTCGCCATGAATGCCAGAGAGAAATGCATGTGAAATGCACATTTTATATGGATTACATAATCAGAGAGTAGCCTATTTCTTTCCGTTTTGAATAGTTTCGTTTAAAAGTAGACATTTCAAGCGTTCTATAATAGATAGCCTATATTTCTCAAATCTGTGAGTCATAAGCTGAGTTTCGGCGCCCTCCAGTTCACGTGCAATGCAAGTGATCGTGCCGGCGCCTTATTACATTGTCTGCTATATATTTGCTTCTTATTTATTAAATACAGGCAATATTTGGTTGATAAAACATTGATCAAAATTAAGATACAATTTATACAAAACTAAAATCTTTTAAAAATAGTCTTTCTACAAAACAAAACTCAATGAAGTGGTCAAAATCATGTCACTCCATGTCTCCAGTCATATTGCGCATCTCATGATGTATCTTTATCTTTCTCATGCTGCATATGCTCACTTTCATAATCAACATTGATTAAATTTAAAAAATAACATTAGCCTATAATATTTAAACATAAATATGAAACTAAATGTTTTCTTTAATGGCTACAACACATATACAGTACAGAGAAATTTCATGTCTTGTCATCAGCCACAACATAATGACGTCACATATTTTCCAACCCAGCCCCCAGCCCCCCTCGCATGAAACAGCTTCCAGCGCGCCTGTACACACATATACGCTGTTCACCAAGATGCTTCTATGAAAAACATTCTTACTGCATTTATTTGATCATAAATATAGTAAAACATACATGTTATCTATTCAATTATATGTATTTTTAATAAAAATAAATAAATTAATATTAAAATATATAAATTAATATTAAAATATATGAATTGCAAATAAAATATTCCAATATGCGAATTTGGTGCTCAACAAATATTTCTTCTTATTAGAATTGTTAAAAAACAGGTGTGCTGCTTTTTTGAGGAAATCATGACATTTTCTTCAAGATTCTTTGATGAATGTAGTTCAAAGGAACTGCATTTATTGAAAAAGAAATCTATTTGTAACAAGCATTTTTTTGTAACATAACTATTTTCCTACATTGTGTGTCTGTCACTTTTGAGCAATATAATCCGTCCTTGCTGAATAATTTTGTTTATTTCTTTCAATAAAGCTCTTTTGAATGTATTTGTGAAGATCTCGTGTAAGATGATACCCTGCACACGCTTTCCACAGAGCGATGCTATTGTCATACATTGTTATACGTGAGAGGGGCTCATTGACAAATTCACTCTACTGTACATTTCATGTCAAAGGTTGTGCAATAGACATGGACAGACAGCTATCAGATTACACTGTATTTCCCCTGTTCACTGAGATTAATTGACATGTAAATAATGACTTTTATGTTGTTCCTAGAACACATAATTAAACTTGTACGTGACCAGCTGAAGTTTGTCACACTGAAGAGTGTTTGTCCAGGTGGGATAGCGTTATTCTTCAGTTTCATAATAACATTGTCCATGACTACTTTAATTACAACTCATACCATGTTAAATAATCCAAACCAAAGTGGAACAATAGTAATGGTTTTCATTGAATACAGAGCAATTGTCAAGAGTCTGAGGTTTAATAGTATGCTTTAATGAAAGGCCTGGGCTAGATTAAATTAGATAAATGTCTCTTGATTTTAATGTGATCTATTATAGTTTAATTTTGTACGCTTTTGATTTGCATGCAAAAAAATGTAGTCATCAAAAAAAGGAAAATATGAAGCAAGCATACAAGTTAATTTTGGATTAGTTCATTGCTTTAGATGAATAGCTAGATACATTTACCAAACGATGTGATGATTTTCTATCAAAGTATACCCTCTCTGAAATCAAAATGTTATTATTGTGGAATCATATTTCAATATTTCTATGTTGAAAACTGTTAATAGACCTACAAATGGAACAAACAACAGACACATACTGTACATCTGCATATTGCAGGTGACTCAACTCTGAGTATAAATCCCATCACAATCTTGAGAACAGCACAAATTTATCACAGACATCTAAAACTAACACTTAAATTCTGTGGGAAACATTGATTGGATCAAAACAAGGCTCTTGAATTAGTGATGGTATCTCAGGTTAGGGTAAGGGTGTTAGTCACTGAGGTCATGGCCAATTCTCTTAATGCCCTCTGGCCCCATAGAGTCCTTTTCCCACATCAAAACCAGCCGCCTGAATTCCTCCACCATACAAATAAGTGCTAATAAGGTCCAATAATAATTAGACCAAAACCAATGGCCACATATTTAACCCTGTACAGCCTAATATATGAAATAATAGTCCGATTTTTTTAATGGAACAGTTTTTTTTTACCTTTTACACGATATAAAGGAAAATCAAATAAATAAATAAAATTGAAAAACATTTGCATTTGTGTTCTGTTTTGTATCATATTTGATACCCATATCATTTTCACACATTCTCATATTTTATGACCCATAAACTTTTAAAAACAAAGGTTCCAAATATGGTTATCAGACGCTTCATGGAAGCATTTAGAGGTTCCCATCATGAGATTATTTTATGAATTTAGTTTTAAATCATTTTTCATTTTAATGAAATTTTAGGAATTAAACGCCTGTAAACGGATTCAGAAATAAGCAGATTATCTGTCATTTTATGTTTTTTCCTCATGTTCCATGAGTTTTCCAGGACTTACAGGTTTTCCAGGTGAACCCTTCTCTACAGTATATCGTACAATAATATGTCTTACTAAGATGATATTTGTTTTGTCATTAAAGAACTTTAGTTTTTAAATGTTGTGTGGCAAATCATTTAATGCAATGCAATGCAATACACTGGCATCAAATACAAATAAACGTTCCACAAAAGCATGTTGTATCTTATTTGATACATATTTTTTTAAAATAATATGAATTATATATATAAGACATAAGATTGTGTATAACAGTTTTTACTGCAAAGTTTTGATCATGTTGATAATTTAGAGTCCTTAGAAATGCATGTATCATATGATGCAGTAGGCTTTATGTTAAATAGATTCAGAAAGATATCAGTTTACAATAACCAGCTAAACTCTCCATTTGAACTGTTTTTCGAGTAAAAAAAAGAAAAAAAAAGTGCACACAACAACTCAGGATCAACATATGAACAAGCCCTTAAGCTATTATGTGCAGAGATATTTAGATGGCTTTGCATGACCTCTATACCTTTCACTGGTCATGACCTCCCACCTGTATAAGGTTAACCCTTAACACCTCTGTAAGAGAGTCAAAGAGACTCTCTCATGGAAGTGTTAGATGCTGCAATCTCACAAACTATGAATGCCAGACAAAAGAACATGCCTGAGTCTGACCGAAAAAAGAAGAAGAAAAAAAAAACTTTCATAATGTTTCACACAACTTGCTGCTGCATGGTTCGTAGGCTACTGACTAACTTTGACCTCCGAGCATTAAGGCTGGTTTAGCCAAACTCAGAGGCCTCGTCTGGAATCAATTGGTTCAGCAGAGAATATGTGGTTTAAGG
Organism: Leuciscus leuciscus; assembly: GCF_965113295.1. Classification (NCBI taxonomy): domain Eukaryota; kingdom Metazoa; phylum Chordata; class Actinopteri; order Cypriniformes; family Leuciscidae; genus Leuciscus; species Leuciscus leuciscus. The sequence goes on from NC_138737.1 coordinate 19,201,288, forward strand.
ATTGGCCAACAATGCTGAAAATATATGAGTTCTGAGTTTGTAATTAAAGGATGCAACACAGTAAATGCAAACACAAAGTGTCCACATTACATAAGAAGATTGGTGCAAACAAATTTGTGTTTAAAGCGATTTAAAAAAAAATTTACCTCATACTTCGCTCGCTCGAGCCTTGTGAAACGTGCTGGAAAGTGAAACGCGTCTCCGTTTTTAATCCAAAATGAATCACTGCACGTGATTCGTGCAGAATCGGTGAGTTCTTTCTTGAAGGGGGTTAAGGCTCCTCAAATTTGACCAAAGAGAAATGTCAACACACAAGACCACTGAAGAGTGTTGTTTGTTTTTTTAGCGAGTCCGATCGATCGCGAGCTTCACTGGAGCGCGTGAGCATGCGCGCGCTTTTTTGAAGAATAGCCTACTACAACAAACAACCTCAAAATCACAAAACGCTTTTCCAAACTTAGAGTATAAGTGCATTTTAGCTTTACTGTCGGTGTGTACATGGTTTAATTCATTCGTCACTGACTGTAAGATACAGCATAGGCGTTTAACAAAGACTCCATTAAGTAGACGGAATAGTGCAGTGGACGCTGCCTCGTGATTCCTCCCGTTCATAATTCATAATTAGCCTAGATAATTAGATTTTTTTTATGTTTTGGGGGGTTTCCGCTGTGCCTGTGACAGAGCATTTAAACGATGACATAGTCACCTGACTCACTAAAAATAAATAATATATAATATAGCCTTTTTTTTTATTTTTTTTTTAGATTTGATAAACTGATCGCAGTGCAGTTTTTACCTTAATGATCTATTTCCATGTAATCTGACCAATAAACTGCTTAGCATAATCATGTCTCCAGGTTGATTCAGTATGCTGATTTAATGCTATTAAATCATATTTTTGACTTGAATAAAACTAATTCATTTAGGCCTGTATGACATGAAGCACATTTCAAAGGTTACCTGACAAATCAGTGTGGTTATCAAATTTACACCAAAATCACTAGTGAACAGATTCATATGTCTGCTATCCAGCTGTGCTAAGAGGCTACTGCAGAGAGTTTATTCGCTCGTTCATTTAATAAACTGAATCAACAAACTAAGGGATTTCTCATGGTCAGGATTTTTGAAGAGAACGGCCCAAACATGGCAATGGGGGATGTAAAGGTGGTATAGGCGCATGACTGTCTCACACGTTGAAAATGAGGCAATGAGTTAATCTAAAAAAAAATATTGTTGCAGGGCTAATTTCCTATATGGAGCCAGGGAAGCTGAAGAGAGAATGTGTGAAAAGTTGACTGGTTAAACTACTGCTGTCTGTGTCAATGTGTGAGTCTTTGCTCATATTACAGGGGCGATGTTTGTCTACTTGCGCCAGCCCATTTGTCCTATCTCAAGTATTATGAAGAGTAGTATCGCTCGCTCTCTGGTCAGTCAGTCAGACCCGTATTCACCTCAGTTCACTCTCTGTTTGGACACAATTAGCTACACTCAAATTTCTGACATATGAGCTGAGTGGTACAGAGGTTTTGTGTTTCTGATTAGAGGGTGGCCCATGATCCCTTGCGTTACCTGTGACAATGCAGGTCTTTGTGTGGAAATGTTAGATGTTCAAACAACATGATGTGATATGCAAAGATATAGGAATATGAGGTCAGATGAGACAGTCATATTTTGCATTATAGCATCCATGTTATCATTTAAAAAAAGGTTAGTTCACCAAAATATTTAATTCGATATCAGTTTCTCAACCTCATGTCATTCCAAAACCATAAGACTTTAATTCATCTTCGGAACATAAATTAAGATATTTTTAATGAAATCCAAGAGATTTCTGTTTCTCCTTTGAAAGTCTATTCACCCAAAACTCTGATGCTTCAAAACATTTATAGATTATAAAAGAAATCCAAATGAATTGAGCGCCGGAAGTCTTCTGAAGTGCTCATAATTGCTTTATATGATAAACAGATTTAATTGAGTATTTTATACACATAAAAACATTGATCAGTGAATGTATATAACTCTCAAATTTGACTATATACAGTATATATATTTTAGGTTAGCATGATAGTCGCCATCTACAAAGAAAAATATGCATGCAAAATAGTAAAAAGCGAAAGAGAAAGTGACACACTGAAGTGTATAACTTCATTGTATTCAACTGGATTTGGAAAGTGCTGTTATAATAATGCAGTCCAAACCTCTTTTGATTAATTATTGATAAATGACCCCTCCTCCCAGGTATACTGTAAACACAGTCCCATCTGAACTGATGTGTCACTCGTTCAGACCACTCACGCTCACACATACACCTTCACTCAGATGCTCTACGGTTTTTTTTAAACCACTAATTTATTGGTAGACAAGGAATGAATCACAAATGAATCATTAATCTACCCTTTGAATGTTCTACACTGAACTGATGTACCAGCATTATAAAGAGGGAGATGAGTCACTCTTGAAAAATTAATTTAAAATAACGAAGAAAGAGGAATGAATGTTCCACCTTTCAGTTGCCTTAAAAGTTGGCATGAAATAGAAATTTGCGTTATTTTCTAAATGCATGTATTGATTGCATTGTGAATAATTATTTAATGAATATGTTTCATTTCTTTTCTTTTTTTTTTTACCTTTTAATTTGTAATATAATTTTTTTATAACTCTGTCTTCCTGTGAAATGACAGACTTATCTCTCTGTCACTATTTTTGTTACATCACAACTTTAAAACAGCCAGTTGTCTTTTTGATAGTGTTTGTTTACTCTGCAGTATGTGAAATGAACTAAATGAACTACCATTTGAAGTGGAACTCAACACTGCGTCTTAGATCGGCACTATTACCCCTTTTCCACCAAGGCAGAGCTGGTGCTGGTTCGGAGCCAGAGCCTAGTTTCAAATCGGTTCTTTGTTTTTCCACCGCCAAAGCACCAGCTCCGAACCAGTAAAACTGGTTCTTAAGTAGCACCAAATCATTGTAGGGTCTAGAACGGAGCCAAGAAAGAACCGCTTGCGTCAGAGGCTGGGGGCGGGGTTACCGTGGCCAACAAGACTGAAGAGAAACTTGTGACCGCCATTTTTAAATAGCAGCTAGTCGAGCTAATAGCAGCTCGATTATAATATCCGTCTATGTAAGTTACGGCGAGCTGCACGAACGCGTTGGATTCGCCGTGTTTGGATGCCGATTTATTTTCACAAACCCATGAGCATCCATAGTAACGCAACGTCTATTATTGTTGATGCCTTGTTCGAGATGCATCGGAGCAGCGTGGACCGATCAGAGCTGCGGGAGTGTTTGGAGATCATACGACTCCTTGTGCTTTTTGATCGCTTTCGCAGTGCTTTGATTTCATGTGCTGATCGTTCTGCGAGAAGCCGATGCATCTCGAACAAGTCTGGTGTGTTTGTGTTTGGCGCTGCCGAACCTAGCGTTGCTGGGCAACATGATACGTATGCAGTGACGTAAGATATAGCTCTGTTGTGGCTCTCTGGCCGGTGGAAACGCAAACCGGTTCGTCAGTCGAACCAACTCCGAACTGGCAATAGCTCTAGCTCTGAACCAGCACCCGGTTCTTGTTGGTGGAAAAGGGGTATATGAGGAACATTATCAGTGTGACCGGTGTCTGAGGCATGTGTAAAAACACTCCAGTTTTATCTGCTGGCGACAGCCCATGACGTCATAAGCGGAGCGCCCGGAAGTATAAGAGGGAGCCCCGTAGCACACGTCATCAACATTTTTGTTTTCAGAAGATGCATAATGCAGTCGCGAGACTGCCTGAAAGAGGCCGGTAAGAAGCTTTGTTTTTCCTTGATTCTCACCTGAGGGATTGTAGTCAGATTTGCACAAGCATGTTTAGCTTTCAGGAGAGTTGAGGCACTCATAGCGATGCACCTGGAAGAAGACTCTGTTCTCGCTTGATTCTCGATAGAATGATAAAAATCTTGAACGGAGCGCGTTCGGCTGCAGGGGAGTTAGTTAGTTTCTAATCTCAAAAATAGAAGAAAAGAAATTGACTATTGTGGAATATCTGATTCTGAAGAATTAGATGCAGAGAGAGAGTTGGCTTATGTTATTGATAAACCCACCCCCTCTGATGGCTACACACAGGTGGAGGTTGTATTTCCTGAGGCAGATCTAGCCATCCGTGCCACAAAGAACACCGCTAATGAAACTGGGTTTAATGGCTGCAATAGGTGTCAAAGAGATACATCTGTAATAAGGAGAAAGAGAAATTCTTTCTCCTTGATGTTTAATGCTTTGATCTCAGAGTTTTCCAGGAGATATTTCCCGACCTGGTGATTTGTGAGGGTATAGAAAAATGCTGAGGTTGGGTTCTGCCTTCATGCAGGATGCAACCTAAAAAAAGGTTGCATTCCACTATATTTTTTAGTCCAGAGCAATGCTGTGGTTCAGTATACTCCTCTGAGGACATCCGGTCCCCTTCACAACCCTCCCAAAGTGAGAGTGGCATTGGTCAGTGGCTATGGGTGGATGATGATTGTGTCTCTCTTGATCCACTTTGATACCCTTAAGTGTCTTGTTTCCCAGGCTTGAGCTATATTTTCCCCTATGTTAGGGTTTAAAGTAAAATTGTATGCTCCCCTTTGGATGGGTGCTTGGGAGGTACCCCCTTAAGCCCTCATTATGCTTCTGTGTCAACTCCACGGCGTAGCTACGCCGTCACTCCAACGGCGTCGTGACCGTTTTATGGTTCTGCGTCGGGTTGCGTTGCATCGCGGTGCATTTCACCGCCAGAACGCTAGGGGGGTGGTGTGGTTCGCGAATCTCTTTCCTAGTTTGTTTTGGTTCCATGCGCCGGTTCCGCTTTTTCATTTCCGACAATGGCGAGCGAAAGAGAGAGAGTGTTGTTGCAGCTGGAGCTAATCAACGTTGAACAACAAATGATTTTATTGCAAATGTTTAATCGTAGAAGAAAAAGAAGACGTCAGCGAAGGTGGTCTGTACGACCAGTGCACGAAGACAGGGGAAGGATTGGCGAATTTGTTACGGTTGTTCGACCGCTGAGGGACTTGGACGAAGAAATGCACTTTAAGTATTTTCGGATGTCGAAAGGTCGATTTGACGATCTTGTTCATCGTTTAAAGCCGTTAATACAGCATCAGACTACACACAGTATGCCTATTGACCTCGCTCAGAGACTGGCAGTGACTTTAAAGATTTTATCTTCGGGTGCAAACCAACAGATCACCGGGTTGGGCTACAAAATGGGTGCGACCACGGTGTCCCGCATAGTATCGAAGTTACAATTTTTTGGAGGTGCACGTCAAGCTACGGCGGAGGGGTCGCGTCGAGGTTCGCGTCGACGCAGAGGGGTCCGCGGGGGTACGCCGTCGATTCGACGCAGAAGCATAAAACAGGCTTTAGGGTTGATGAAGTGGAGTATGTAGGCCAGGGATGGGCAACTTCGGTCCTGGAGGGCCACTGTCCTACAGAGTTTAGCTTCAACCCTAATCAAACACACCTGAACAAGCTAATCAAGGTCCTCAGGATTACTAGAAAATTACAGGCAGGTGATTTTTTCAGGGTTGGAGCTAAACTCTGTAGGACAGTGGCCCTCCAGGACCGAAGTTGCCGGCCAATAACTTCCCTCTACTTAATTTACCTTCCTCCCTAATCACTGTTGGGTCTTGACCAGTGGGTGTTGTATAGGCCTTGCTAGTTTATCTCAGGTTAAAGCACTAGCTACAGTGGGTCCTGGAGAAGTACCTTTATTTAAGTCAGGGTTGAACTGCTCTCCCCCTGTGTACTGGAGTTTTTAAGTAGGACATCTTGGGGTTGGAGTATGTGGATGAGAGTTATTTGCAACCTGTAGCTTGCCTTTCTCTTGTTTGCCTCCCTGTCTGAGTAATGACAAGGGACATATCTCCCCCTTGGATGGGCCCAAGGGTTGATGCTAGATGAACAAGCTAAATGGGCAGTATTTTCCCTCTACTTTATTCACTTCCCTCCCCAACTATGGTTGGGTCTTGAAGTAGGGTTCGAGACTACCCATAATTCAGGGTTCTTAAAGTAAGACTAGGCTCCCCTGTGCGAAGCTCCTCCTTGGAGAGGCAGCAACATCAGAGATGGTAGCCATTGGGAATGTTTAACAACACAACGTTGGCAATCAACAACAACAAAACCCCTTAGGGCTGAGTATTTATCTTAGCATTTCGGGTATTAAAGCAGGTTACATGAGTTCACACAAGTAATCAGACTGAGTAAAAGGAGTATGTGTGTTTGGTGTGCTGTCCGAGGAGAGGGCTACGAGCTCAGTATTTTGGCCTGAACCCAGAGCAATCCCACTGTATCCCTGGCTGTGATAGGAACCAGCCAAGAGACTCCAAGAGTGAGGAGTCGGGGTGGCGGAGGGATACTGAAAACTAGGATCATAGGTGAGTCGACTACATATATAAGCATCCTCTAGTGCTGATTGGATAGATCACTTGAATGTGTTCCTCCCGAACTTTGTTAATAAAACATTATTTGGTAAATATTATGGTATTGTTGTTAACTTTTATTGCTGATTTGAAATGTTAGTAAAACACAATCTTTAAAAATATGTTTTCTTCATTCAAGTACATATGAGCTGTACTCCCTATTACTTAGAAAATATCTACGCAGGGATGGAACCAAGAAGGACATTCTTTAACCCAAGGTAGAAGAAAATGTTACCCTTGTAAATTAGTAAAAAAATAAATAATATATATATATCCAGGGTTTTGAAACCCTGCTCTGCTTCTTCCCTATTGTGACACAAGAAATGTGCCTTGCCTTGCCTTGCCTTGCCTTGCCTTGCCTTGCCTTGCCTTGCCTTGCCTTGCCTTGCCTTGCCTTGCCTTGCCTATTGCTGCGATCTCATGTGAGCGATGGGTTGACTAAAGATTATAAGAGCACATGAATTTAAAATAAAAAATATGTGCATGAATAATTTAAAATAAATGCTGCAATATTCCATTAAAAATAAGAGGTCAAATTTGATTTTATGGTGACTTTAACTCCGCACTGTGGTGACAAACTTGTACAGTCAGTGTGAAACAATGCCATATTAGAATGTTACGACTAGATGCTTAGCAACAGACAGCCGTTCATGTGCCTCATATTTACATGCGTTGGAGAGTCACAATAACACTGTGTGTTGTATAAACAGTAGTTTCAGCTTTAGAAGGGAAAATGTAAAATGGTGACAAAAACGCATCAATTGAGGTGAAGAGATTGTTTCATTCTTATACCTTTATAGTTAGAAAAGTCCATTCAGGAAAAAAGTGGTCATTCAGTTGGAAATATATAATAGGCCTATTAGGTTGTACACTGCTAGTGCCTTTATGTAAACAGGTCACGTGCTGTGTTTGTCCAGTCAGTCACACTGACACCCCACATATGCAAATAAGAATGTTAACCCAGGGTTTAGGAATATACAGTGTGAAACGTCAGCTTAAGAATCCCCGGTATTAATTGTTAACCTTGAGTAAATTTTGAGCAGTGTGAAACATGAATTAAGATAACCCAGGATTCCATTTACCCAGGGTTTAGCATGATCCAGGGTTAGCATATAAGTGACAGTCCTCATTGAAATGCAAAGGTTTGAGTAAAAAGTGGGTGGTCAGTATTGGAAGGAATGACAGAAATGCATTTCCAGAGGAAGCCATGGAAAGGTCAGTGGGTCGAACAGAGTGCCACCCACTTCCCAATTCGTTGCATGTGAGGAGCTGCCGTGTCACTGTAGATCCAGGCTTGGAGGAGTTCCTGCGGTGAATCTGCTGATAAGACCTGCTCTGACAGAGACTATGAACAACCACACCTACTAACACCTGTGATGGCAGATGAGAGCAAGATAAGATGGGAGATATACCACCATTTGATCATCAGAGAGTGCTTGCAGTGCTGGTACCAGATCTGGCCTTCAGGCCTCTGTCTGCTGAGGAATCTAAGACTGCGCTGGATTAATTTACGGCCTGTACGACTTGGAAAGCAAGAGCTCCCATTGCTGTACCAACACGCATGCATGAGCTCAGTGTGTGGCATGTGATGCGTGATAGTGTGACACCAGAGAACACGTATGACTCATGCTTGAAAAGCTTTGTTCCCATCTCCAGTAATTCAAAACCTATTGTTGTAAGAAGACGGATTATATCCTCCGGTAAACATATTGACTTAATAGAAAACGTCCACTAAGGCTTCATAATTATGCATGTGTGACAGATGGAATATGAATTGAAATGTGCACACCATTATGCTTTTTTTGTTTAGTCTGAGTGTGTTGTTAATATTTTATTTGTATAGTGTTTTGTTTTTTGTTTTTTTATTATATTTGAAGGGATGTTTTAAACTTTAACATCAATTAACTACATTTCCATGAATTAAACAGTTATTTATAATTATAATATTAATTAATTAATTAATTAATTAATTCTTATTCATAAAGTGACACATTTATCACCTAATATATACTAATTTATAAATAAATATTATTAAATAATTGTTACAACTATAATAACAATAAGAATAACATTTCTGAAAAATCAGAATAGCAAATTTACAAGGCATTGTTTCAATTCTGTTGTTTTAGTATCATTGATATACTATAGATTTTGTCAATATTCTTTTTTCATTTTAATTTCAGTAAAAAAAAAAAAAGAAGAAAACAAAATCATCCCGTACATTTTAAAATAAAAAGTTAATAACAAAAATAGAAATATAAGAAAGAAAAAAATACATTATTAATAATGTACAAAAATAGCCTTGTAGACACTAGAAAATCAAGGAGAAAGGGACTTTATTCATTCTACCAACAGACTTTGGCAAATTAGCGATCTTCGCATTTGGAAATGTATTTTTCGGCAATGTCAGGGCTGAAACAAATAAATAGCAAATTTTTTTGTACATTTCTGGAATAAAGATACATTGTTTTTTCTAATTAAAACACATACAAGAATGACGTGAAATTAATGTATCATCTACTTAAACATGATTTTCTCCTTTTTAAATAAAGCTTTTCAGTTTCTTAAGTACCTTCAAAAGCATGTTTTAGTTAAATAAATAGAATGATCTCCATTTTTAACATGCACAACAGATTTGTTTGGGAAAAGTATATATACACATGGTTCTAGCTTTCAATGACAGTACCTTACCATCTCACACTGACACACGCACGCGTTCACACACACACACACACACACACGCACGCACGCACGCACGCACGCACACACACACACACACACGCCGAGGAGACTGGAACACACACATACACACACACACACAAGCACACACTAACATACTTACAAATGCAGATACACTATACATATCACCCCTCTAAGCTTTTCTAAATTGTCTTTCAGAGGGCTAACCTATTAAAGTGATAAAAATGCAATGCTGAACATAATGAAAAAAAAAAGGAAATTATGAGTCCGAACATCACATTTTAACATCTGAACAACACAATATTTTTTTTCTCCATTTTTTTTTTTAAACGTAACAATCACAAGGATATGGATTCATGCATTATGAGCTTTGTGTCTTGATCTTCTGCCTCTCCTGGCAGGAAATCATGAGTCGAGGCTTGATGCTTCAGTGACGTCAAACTGTACATCAATACTCTTTTTCAATGAGGATAAGGTGAAATGCTACTTCTGAGAAAGTCATGTACAAACAATCTACAAGTAACTAGAAAAAAAATCTCAGCCTCAGGCGCCTGGGCGTCCAGAGCTGGCACTTCACTGCAGAGAAATATGGACCGTAAGTCTTCAAGTTCACTTGTCTTTTCTGTTTTTGCCTGCTTGTCTATCTTAGATGTCTCGTCTTTTAGCTTTGTTGACGATTCCGTTGTATTTCCTTGATAGGTGGCATCTGACTAGTGAGCTGCAGCGAGTGACCCACTCTTGCATTTCCTTGTCTGTTTAGGTTTTCATGAAGCAAAGTAGGAGCTCTGCATGGAATAGAGTCGGTCGATGGGGTTCCCCACTCTCGCTTGCATTGAGCCCGCCTCGGACGAGGCCAAGAAGCAGTCACTAAGGCTGGTCAACGAAGTGTCACTGTCAATGTCGTGGAATATCGAGTCATTTCCTGTGGTAAGAGGAAAGAGAAAACGGGTCAATGTTTATCTGTATTAAAAAATGCATAATAAAATCAGACATACAACGACCTGAATACCTCTTCTATAATGAGAATGTTAAATTAAATAATATTAACAATTATTATTATTAAATATTTTAATGTGGTGCAACCACCTGTGCAGTACCTCATGAGCAAGTGATTTTATAAAGGAAAGGTTAGTTCAGGTTGTAAAAAGTCATATGGTGTGACTTTCCAAAAACATTTGTATTTATAAGTAAATATATATATGTATATATGTGTGTGTGTGTGTGTGTGTGTGTGTGTGTGTGTGTGTGTGTGTGTGTGTGTGTGTGTGTGTGTGTGTGTGTGTGTGTGTGTGTGTGTGTGTGTGTGTGTGTGTGCGCACGATGGTAAGGTACTGTCTACGAAAGATCGAACCATGTGTATATATTCTTTTTCCAAACATACACACACACACACACACACGCGCACAATTATAATGTACATTTGAAAGAAGTAAATTTGAACTTCTTTGGAAAGTTAATGATCGTAGACCCTTACATTAAAAGTCTCTTTTCAAATAAACAACATTAAATTTATGACTGTTCAATTATGTATTTGTTATGGGATTCCATTCCAGACAATCGGATATTGCTAAACTGAATGGTTTCTCACTAACAACCGAGCTAATAGCAAATGTTTACTTCTGAGCTAATCTTCCCGCTCTATCATTTTCCTTGTGGGCACAGTTAGCTGTAATACGCTTTGCAGTACTTAATGACACCATTCCGCAAGACAGTGACAGGTTGATGGCCTATGGTTTTTTAATGAGCTGGCAATGTTGTCTGTCCCTGCTGTTCTCCCATAAAACCCAAGCTAGAGTGTGATGAGACCGGGGATTTGGGCCTTGCCATTCAGGAGAATGAATGACAAGACACTTGGGACCTGTTTTTAGGCTGGCTGTGACCGATGTCTCCAGATTTATGTGGCTAATGCTTCAAGTTAATGTCAATAATACCGAGAACAATTGTAGTTGTCCAGAAACCGCCTCACTCTGAGGAATTAATGTTCGCTTCCTAAACAAACGTTATATCAGATTTTGACGAATGCGAATGTCACTGGTTTTGCTCATTGCATTGTTTTGTTAGCAGACCCATGGATGCTGACCCATGGTACAGTGATATAACTGCCCTGATAACATAATGAAATAAAAAAGCTTCATTAAAATGAATGAAAAATGTAATTATTGAAAAGAAAACTTAGACAGTTTAACATAATAAAAAAAAAAAAAAAAAAAAAAAAATCATATGGTGCGACTAACATGCAAAAAAAGAGATAGAAAAGTAAAAAAGGAAGTGATACCTTAGAGAGGACCCTTGCAGTCCCCCAAAAGCCTTTTTTCACAAAAATTTCTGATAATTTAAAGTTTTTATGAAGGAACCTGAACGTTCAGGTTTTAAAATGTCATGGGGTTCAATTCTCCAAAAACATAATGGCATTTATGAATTAATAATTTATGCTATTTGTTTTTTGACAAATGCGCATGTGGCTAGCTAGCTCTCAATGGTTTTGCTCATTTTGTTGTTTTGCTAGCAGACCCATGCTTTCCCATGGTACTTTAAACGTCAGTCATCATGGTTAACCATTGTTGTTTTTACATGCCGCACCACAGATCATCGTTCGGCTCTTTACCAAACATCCAATAGACAGTGTCACACAGCATAACAGACTACACCATTAATCTCAACGAGACCCAGAGCGAATAAACCGAACGGGTAGCTCTGGGAACAGTGGATGGGGCGAGTATGGTTTTGAAACATGCTGAATTCATTTGGAAGGATTCTTCAAAATAAAGGGGTGTGCTTGCGTAATCTCATGAGGAAAGAAGGGTGGTGTGGTCGCATTCTGTGAACCTTGTGGTCCAAACACATGCCCCAGCTTCAGGGAGCAAACATGACAGAGCTCATGGGTTGATGCTCACCATATGGGTTCATGTGGTCACCGGGCATTTGAGGAGGGGTGAGGCCCTGCTGGAATGGATCGGTGCTGTAACCGTTCTCCATGGCAACCATCTGTTGCTGGGCTGGAGCCAATGGTGTGTAGGAGTTCATCATTCCCTCCATCCGATTGGACATCACCTCTGGAAGGGGAGAAAAAGAAGACATTGATCAGCCCTTGCGACATTCTCACGGTAGAGATGACTGACATCATCTCTGCAAACTGGAGGCCGTAGTTAGTTTAACAACTGTACATAATGCAAAACATTAATGTTTCGTTTTGTAAGCATTGTACTTTCTGTGGATTGGGTTTCTCCAAAAATCAAGGCTGGGTCTGGTATCTGGCCTCAAAATCAAGTTGAATTTCATGAAAACCAACAAACAAGAAACATTCTCGTTCTGTAGTGGGAGAAGACGCTGTGACACCAGCCCTATAGGGCAGTTCTCTATGAGTCACACACAACGCCGAGGGTTAGGAATGACTCTTGTGGCTTCCAGTCTGGAGCCCACCATCTCAGCCCTCTGCTTTTGAGTGGTGAGCTCTCGCAAGAAAGATGTCTGCAATTCATTTCTACAGGCTTCCACAAGTTTCCATTACATCTTCTACTCTGATGCAAAGACATCTGATGCTGAGTTTCACCACACTGACACTTTTCTAACCCATAATCCAGGATTTTTCTGAGTCTCATAAAATAAAAATAAAAGTGTAACTGTGATGCTTTTTTCTTTTTGGCCCTATTTAAAAACAATATTGCAAAAAAATATGAAAACTGCTTCACAGCTTATAAACATAAAAATTGTCCACCAAATCAAACGTGGTCCAACCAACATGCAGGGGGAAAAAACAAAACATAAAAAAGGAAATTATGTCATAGAGAGAACCCTTGCAGACTCTCATGACTGTGTCAATAAGGTCAATACGTCTCTTAAAGTCACCCTGTGGTGAAAATCAAGTTTTTAATGTTGTTTATGTGTATATGTGGTGTTTTAATAGGCTTTAAGCAAACCATGCACAAATTCATCAGTCAACACCGTTGCTGAGTATTTTCTTCTTAAAATGGCGATGATCTAAAGACAGTCTCAAAAACGCGGTTTGAAATCGCTGGTGTTTCTTGCGTCACAAACCTTATAACCAATCATGTCAAAGTTTGGGCATGCTTTAGCATTTCATTACAAGCTGCAAAGCAGGGGAGTCTCAAGAGAAGCTAGGTTATCCCGCTATGTTTCTGTTGATTTGAAAATTGGCTACATTTAGCAATATAGCATGTGACTTATGTATATGATGTATATTACTATGTTATGATGAACTATATGCCTTTCTCCACTGACATCCTAAGTTGTTCAAAGCGTTTCTAAGAATGCTGATTTTTAGAAGGCGGCACTCTGACTCTGAGATGGCGAACGGGAACATGGTTTGTGTTACATTAGCTGTTTGATAACGCAGTTAAGCAAAAGGATGTTGCAGAGAGCGATATATAAAACCCATTACCATTCCGATACATCGACTTGTAGAAGAGCCAGTATAATTCAATTTAAACCTTTTTTTAAATGGTTTTAAAGTTTTTATGACCATCCACAAAGTAAGATGTTCAAAGAAAAACTTTTGTTTTTAATGTAAGATTTTTAAAATCAAATTTTTTTCCCTCCTTTTCTTTCTGTCTGTGACCTACATAAAGTTGTAAGATGTCAGGAAATCTTATAAATGCCCTTGAACCACAAAATGACGCAGCAAAGTCTTTTCTAGAATGTTTTCACACCAATCACTGGCCCCACAGCTGAAGCTATTGGAAAGCTGACACTTATAACCAAGACAGATAGGATTTACGATAACAAATATAACGATGTATTAACCATGGGGCTCCATCGGATGACATATTCCAGCCCAATTCCATGATTCATGACATCATGGCCTCGCTTTGGTATTTCCCAAAGGGGAGTCTGACTTCACAAAACTTCTCAGTATCTCAGACCACCAGAATAGTTCATCTACACCTAGCTGTCTTTCTCTCCCCATCACCCTATCATTTTCTTTCGTTTCTCTGAGAAAAGATTTCTATTGGTTCATGAGGGTAGGGTTCATGACCAAAGATGGATCACTATCTGACTTGAATTATCCCATTAAATGTGACACAGCCAAAGACCACAAAAGTGCTGAAGCAAACGCAGAGAAACTAGTGTCAATGTGATGACTTTACACTTCTGATGTTCGGCAGTGATCTTTTTGCTCTACACAGCAGAGCCAAAGCTCCATAAATGAATGCATCGTGAGAATAGTCCAACATCGGTCTATAAAATAAAAGTATTATTGCTTGTGCTGAAGATGATTCAATGATCGTCTGGATTATGGCTTTGCAGGGGAGCAGGCACAAGGGAGTTTGTTCAGCAATAAAATGTCAATATAAACCCTCAGTTTTCCAGAAAATTAAGACAGGAAGACAAGCTCTTATCTCAAAGAACAAAACTCATGTTTATATGTCTCTTTAAGGATCTAAAATGCAAATAAAATGTGTTAAGGTCTTAAGCAATATTATTAGGCACATACATAGAGTAGAATTAACATGTTTGATTATTAAAATGTAGTCTTCCTAAGTACACCAACAAAAATGTATTGCTATAAGGATATAAAATGTAAACATACTTTGTGTAAACATTAAATTAAAGGTCTTAAATTTATTAAGCAATGTTTTTAGCCATAAACCTACAGTCAAGTTAGCTTTAAATGTTTGATTATTAAAATGCAAGCCTTAAGTACAATAAGGTGTATATTTTATCCAACACAGCCATAAGAGGGAAATGTGTTCTCTGTATTCAAACTTCATCTCTAAAATAAAACTGCATTATGATGATTTCCACAGTCTCTAAAGAGAAACGCAGAAAGAGTGAATAAATAAATATGACTGATGGAGGAATGGACTCCACTGCCTTACAACAAATATTTGTACAGGAATTAAGACTCTTGAGCTGTAGAGGAAACATTTGTCCTCCTCCGTAGAGCTTGGAATAATATTCTTCACGTTTCCATTTTCCAGACAGTCTCATCCAAACTCATCTGTTACAGAAGCCCAGTTGGATAGTCACAGCAACATATTAACTGTCGAAAAGACACTACTTAACGGATTAGATCTTTAACACTCGAAAATGAAAAATTAGCCTTGTTGCATTGCTGAAAAATGGTATTAATACATGGAATGTTGCCAAGCATGATCAGCAACTTAAAAACATGAAGGCCGTGAATTCCATGAGCGTGAAGATCACAGACGCACAGTGGCTCATCCTTTGCCCCCAGCTGCATGGCAACTTGAGACAACCGCTTTACTGAAACTAGGATGCTAGGTCACTTCCAGCAGGGGAGGCAACGGGAAAGTGGAGGCAACTTCAATGCGCTCATGCCGTAAATTAATTCATCCACCTCCACACTTCCATCCACACACAAGGGTTGCACTCGTTTTTCGACCTAATCTACAGCGACCAGTGGTCAGCGTCAGGGTGGACACAACTCACACTGCAAGGGATGATGTGGAAGGAGGTCAGATGGGATACCTCACTTTCTACCCTTGGATATTCTTTCAAACATAAAATTTTGACCAGTGACAGCTAGATGGAGTAAAACTCCCTATAAGACGCCCGCAAGGAATCTGCGCTCACTGAAATCAGCAGAACATTCTACAGTTGAAATTCTACTAATGTGTTCTTTTATTAATGCTTTGGCTAATCTGATTTCCAGATGCATTTAAAACATTTCCCCACACAATTACAAAAACGCAACAAAACGTCTGGAGATTGGAGATAAATGCTATTTATGTTTGTTGATTTTCAACTAATCAACTTAGAGTTGTATTTCGGACCAATCTGGTTGCCTTCGGGTTCATATTAGGACATTTTACCTTGGCCCAGCCTTTGGGAGTTCTGCTGCTCCTGTTGCTGCTGCTGTCTCCGCGCCAACTTCTTCATCTGAAAAAATAACGATAAAAGCACAATCAGAAAACTTTGCGACTCCCCAGACCAATTCTCGGCTATCTAAAGAGAGATGCTCCTTGTTGTTCACCTCTGCTTGAACTACGCCAAGCTTGATCTGGCTGCATTATATTATCCGCAGCCTTTTGAAGATAAAATCAGTGCTCTGAGGTGGGTTTCAGACGCTAACGTAAGAGCAGGATGGATGTGAATACATCTCTCTCGAACTCTTGGGGAGTTTTTTGTGGAATGCGTCGAGAGGTTAAGCTTCAGGCAGATAGCGACTGAGATTTGCTGTCTCGAGCCTCACTCGCTCTTTCCCTTTTGGCAGCGGTTGCGAGGACTTTAGTGCGTTGTTGGAGGATTACTTGCAAATTGTTGTGTTATCTGGTCCTTGGATGTACATTATCAGGTTTGTGCGGGTAATTCTGGATGATTAATAAGGTAGTCACCTTGGCTCTTTGGTTCTGGAACCACACTTGAACCACGCGCACGCTCAGGCCTGTCTCCGCAGCCAGCGTCTCTCTTACCTAGATTACACACACACACAAAATCATTTATGTCTTTAGTGAAGAGTCTGTGTATTATATATGGAAACCCATTTCAGAGTGTTTAAAAACATAACTCAAAATTATCTCTCACTATTGAGACTTTATCTCAAACAAAATGTGACATCTAACTGAATATCTTGCAATTGCAACTTTTTTGGTTAGTGCAACTTGACCTTACAATTGCAACTTCGTATCTAACAATAGCATCTTGATATTTCACAATTGCAAAATTTTCTTGTTAATTTCACTATTTATTACAATGTGACTTGACAATTGCAACTTCATTTATCACAATTGTAACTATTTTAAGGTTACTATATAATACAAGTGCGACTCAATTGCAACTTCATGTCTTAATATTATTACGTTAAATAAAAACTCTTAACTGACACTATTTCATGCAATTGCAACTACATTGCAACTGCATGTCTTGTCATTGCAACTCTTTCTCATAAATGTGACTTCATGTCTTACAATTGCAATTTTATTTCACATAAGTGCGACTTGATATCTCATAATTGTGACTACATATCCCACAACAGAGATTTCATTTCTTGAAATTTTGACTATTTTGACTAACTTTATGTGAGTACATGTTACAGTGTGACTATATATCACAACTACGACTAAAACATTTTAACTTCATATATTGTTAATAAAACGTTATTTCACGTAATTGTGTCTATCACAACTGCAACTTTATATCTCACAATGAGACTATTTCCTATTTTAAACTTTATCTCATAATTTTCTGTTTTATTTTATCTGAGTCAGATATGACTTCCATAGAAAGAGAAAGGAAAGTGATATCTAGAGGAACTCACCTTCCGGCAGGGTTTGGAAGACACCTCAAACGATGCCTTGAATGCGCGTCTCTGCTGCGTGGTGAGGATGGTACGTGGTCGCTTGGGTCTTCTTGGGTCTTTCCCATCATCTCCCTTCCCAGTGCCTCCTGAGCCCTTTTCCGGCTTGATATCCAGTTCCTCATCTTCGCTTTTCTCTGGAAGGAAATCCATCATTCAGAAGAATCAGTATTTACATTTAAAACTCTGCAACTTTTTGACAACCTACTGATAAATAGATGTTTTTGTTCTTTTCAATTTTCGGAGATCCAGTCACAGTGCATCCATAATGAAAGGAGACACATGTGGTTTTAATACTTTTGTTATCAATTTATTAGTGCACGAGTGGGCCACATCCACTGTAAGACTGCAACTCTGACTGTGAAGTATGTGAATTTGTCATTGGACTGGACATTGTGTCATTTCAAATTAATAGCGCACAGCTTTGGCTGTATTACACTATATAAATCTTTGATAAGAATCCAACACACAGCGGATACAACGTTTTGGGGGAAGGTATGAAAGTGGAGTACTTATGGGAAATGAGGTCTAATATCCAGGGGAAGTGAAACAGATAGCAAAACCACAAATTCAAACAGTGTACATGCTCACAGAACATAGGACAAAAAAAGTCAAATCAAACTATACAAGCACAATTTAAGCTCACAGATCCAATAAGTTCAATTTGATATCTCGCCTCATATCACAAAATGTACACTGCCTGTTCATATGAACTAATCAAAGTGTCTCAATTAGTCTTAGGTGATCCTCGGGCGGGTTAATCAAGCCTGCCCTGTGTCGTGGTAATCTCTCTCAGTAGGTCCAGCTAATGTGCCATATTCACAAAATGGCTCCTGGCTTTCATACTGTAATTATTATAGTCAAACGGGGGATTGGCTTTATTGTTCAGTGGGTGGAGGTTTCATCCAATAAGCCACATCAGCTTGTGTTTTATTGAATAATAATAGTAATTAAAAAAAAAAGGTGCCAAACTCCATAACGTGGCCCAGTTCAAAAGATAAAAACCCAAATGGGCACGTTCCCAGCGTGACTCTTTTTCGAGATTAAGGGCTTCTGCAATTTGGCACCAGTGGCTTTTGTGGCATCAGCAGTGAACATCTCTGGCGATTAGGTCTGCAAATGGTTTGGCCTTTTTAAGTAATCAGCGGGAGATACAAACATGATGGGCCGATTTGGTCCTCTCTCGCATCTGTTTCTGATCTCTTTTTCTGTCAGTAGTGTGCTGTGCTGCAAACCAAATGAATTCCTTGCCATTGCACTTCACTTCTTGTGTTCAGGTCAACTTAAAACCCAAACACATTCAATTTTTTTAAAATCTAACATTATAAATGAAGAATAGAAAAGAGACAAATGTCATAGAAAGTCAACACAGTCTCGGTGAAGCATCTAGCAAATTTCTCTGCGTTTAAGAGAGTTTGCTGTGTGCTTGAGCACGTTTAAATGAAATCCACATGGGGATGTTAAAAGTGAGGCTTGGTGAGGTGCATCATTACGGTAAAGTGAGGGAAAGGGCATCCGATAAGGAGTGAGGGGATGTTGGTGAGCAGGGCCTGAAATCCCTCTTGTCACTCAAGAGATTCAAGCTCATCTTTTTCCAGCAACTTAACTTGCCAACATCAGACACATGCCAGACACAGTGTGGCTTCTCTCTGTCAGAACTGCTCTTCCTCCACTTATAGTTGTTTAAAGGGGCCATATTCTACACTTTTTGCACACATTTCCCCCCTTTCTTTTTCTTCTGTAGAACGTCTTTAACCCCATTGGCTTTCATTGTAAATACAGTTGAAACATTCTTTAGAATATCATCTTCTGTATTTGCAGAAGAAAGAAAGTCTTCGGATGAGAATGGTATCTCCCCTAATAATAATGTTTATGAATACATTGACATCATGGTCTATGGTGTATAGAACAGCCTTTATTTATACCTGAATCTGAGTCATCAGGACTGACAGATCCGAGCAGGTCTTTCTCCCTCTCATAATCGCTCTTGCACAGCAGCTGTCCATCCTTCAGGACAAACTCATCCCCTTTCCGAAGCTGTCGGTCACACACACAGCAGCAGAAGCAGTTGAGGTGGTACACGCACTCCAGCGCCCGCATCACAAACTCTGTGGGGGCGATCTTCTCAAGACACCCGTTGCATTTGGTCGCAAATAACCTGAGAAAGTGACAGAAAAAGAGAAAAAATTATAAAATAAAGAAAATAAATACAAGGTCAAAACTTTGTTCTGAACCTATCGATCAAACATTTAAGATTTTTTAAATGCTTTCGAAAGAAGTCTCTTATGCTCATCAAAGCTGCATTTATTTGATAAAAAATACAGTAAAACTGTACTACTTCAAATAACTGTTTGCTATTTAAAAATGATAAAATGTAACCAATTCTTGTGATGGCAAAGCTGAATTTTGAGCAGTTATTACTCCAGTCTTCAGTGTCACACTGTCAGAAATTATGCTAATATGCTGATTCGGTGAAGAAACTAGTCCTATTATTATGATCAATGTTGAAAACAAAATATTTTTGTAGAAAGTAGGATACATTTATTCCCCCCAAATTCTTTAATGACAGCATTTATTTAAATTCAAATTATAGATACATTACAATAAGGTTTCATCTGTTAACATTAGTTAACTTCATTAGTTAATGTTAATATCAGCATTTATTACTAATACATGTATCTGTTAACATTAGTTAATGCACTGTGATCTAACATGAACATGAACATTTTATTAACTAACATTATCAAAGATTGATATATGTGTATAGGAATATATTGTTCATAGTTAGTTCATGTAAACTAATGTACACTGTAAAAAAATGTTAACCTCTCCAAGTCAAAATTTTCTAGTGACTGCACACTAGAACTTTTCTAGTCACATCTAAATTTTTAAATTGGCCCAAGTGCAATTCTTGTTGCAATAGTCTGTTAACATTGGCTCAATGAGAAATAATACGTCAGACTAATTGAAAAATTTTGATGTTATCAGTCACTAGAAATGTTTGACTTGGGGATGTAATTTTTTTTTACAGTGTATTAACTAATGTTAATAAAATAATACCTTATTGTAAAGTGTTACCAAAATAGAACTTCATAAATGTCTTAACTGTCAATTTTGACCTATTTAGTTACACTTTATTGTGTCATTGTTACAATGTAATTATATATTTAAGTAATGAGTAATATTAATTAACAACATACTTACAGTACTATAGAGTTAATTAGGATTTGGTTGAGGGTTAGTTGCATGTAATTATGCATAATCTACAGGTATTGCAATGGTAAGTACATGTAACGTAACAAGGACACAGTAAAATAAAGTGTTACCAAGTATTTTTTAATCTTTTATTTTTATTTTTTTATCTCACTGACAACTTTTGGGAGTAATACCTGTACATGTAGCAAACAAACAAATAAATATATATTTAGACTACTTTTATGGTGAAAAAATAACCACATACAGGTTTGAAACGACATGACGTGACCCGAGTAAATAATGACTTCTAACATAAGAGTAAAGAGTCAGAAGGCATCACAGCACTGTGAATGTCTTTACACATGCTTGTCCATCATAGTTTGGTGATTAAGGGGGCAGGGGGCATGAGGCTGAGCCCCTGAGCGATCTGCTTTGACACTGGCTCATCTGTTAATGCAGCCTGCATAACCCCTCAACGCTTCAGCAGAACCCAATGGGAGGAAATACGGGATCACCTCTCGACCCAACGCACCAGCAAACCTCAATCAGCGGCGTGGGCCCTCAGCTCCACTGGCTTTACCCCACTCACTGCAGTGATTAGACAGGCTCCACCGCCACTCACACAATGATACTGAATCGGGAAGTTATTTCTTAGAGAAGATGGCTTAAAAAGTGTTTGCATTTTATTTCACAAGATATCGGCTAGTAATCAAACAACAACCCTATTGATCTGAGAAAAAGTACAATAATAAAATTGTATGCAAATTTTCACTATATCATTGTGAACCCACATCTTCATCTCCTGTCAGATATACTCTAAAATCATACGCCGTGCCACAATACATGTCTGTTTACATAACAGACCACGGCCGCCCCCGCAGCCTTCATTTCCTCCTAAGGGTGTCGATAAAATCATTTTGCTTTCATTACAGGCAGAGATATTGCCATCTCGCTCTCATCTTCTGAGGTTCAGCGGGAGCCCACCTCTACAGGAAGCGGGTGTGTGTGACAGTGTCCAGCCCATAAAAGCTGATTTATTAGCCTTGGTTCTTTTGTTTGATCTGGCTGGTAGGACAGCTGCCCCGGCGCTTGTGCGTATCTCTACGTTTCATCTGTGGCATTGTTCATCGGGGAGGGAGAGACAGGGAGAATGCCCATCATCATATTCTGTTGATGGTGGACAGGGTTGGTTGACAGTGATGAATATGTGTTAATATGAGTCCAGATGAATATGTGTAAATATGGTGGGTTTTGTGATGGTAATTTCATTGTGAGATGGTGATGGGGGACTGATAATGACAGCCCGCTGGACACACGACCAGCTGCATCGCTGTTTGTTGGAGTTTGTATAGCTGGGTACTTTTTTTTTTGTCGCGACTGTTGTTGTGCACGTCAGAGTTTCTACGGGCGTCCTTTGAGCTGTCACGAGAATAAACCGACGTAGAATATAGTGGAAATGCCTTGTCATTTATGGAGCTGCATCATTATTAATCCAGGAAAAATAACTGGCAAATGCTCATCGGAGGATACTGTAGGTTTTATGTACTTATGTTAAACTTGTATTTTAGAGATATGGGAATTTTTTTAATTGGTGTCCACTAGATTTCAATGAAAACATATAAAAAAATCTCAAATCCCACAGATGTATTTACATGACAGATTTAGATACTAACTATTTTCCAGATTTTGGAAATGACATTACAATATAAATGTGTATAATTGGGGGGGTCATCATATTTAGGGTTTTTTGGCATCAAAAAGTTTAACAACCTCTTTTTTTTTGTAGTATAACAATATGGAGCAGGCTGTACATAAGCTTATAATCTTTTATTTATTGTTGGACAATAAGAAGATTAGAAGATTTTGATTTGCCAGAGGAAAACTATTAATCCTAACTAAACTGTTGGCATGTCGACAATTCTCTTGTGCTCATGGGATATTCGTCTACCTGGCTCTGTTTCTCCAATCTGAGCGAAGGAAGCAAATGAATATTTCTAAGGAATACACCTTCATCATTGTGTGTTTAAACACAGCCTGATCTGTTGTGGTTACTCCCTATTGTTCAAGCAATTATGTCCATACAGATTTCATTAATCACATGAAAATATATATATTTTTTTTCACAACAAATCAAGTATTGAGTAAGTACTGAAGATTAGCATGGTTGTCATTTTTGGCATGAAGACCACAGCACTATGATATGATCTTCTGAAACATCTGTAAAGAACATTAAAAAAAGATGAGTTGGTAACAATAACAAGATGATTTTGCATATTCCATCATATTTATGGAATCTCTGCTATCTAAACACATCCAAACACACACAACTTTCATATTAACCGATGGCTGACACAGTATTTTGACTAGATTAACCAGTTACATGCCAGATCTGTCAAACAAGTCAAACAGAATAATGGATCTGTCATGACTCAGTCCCAATCAAATGTTTATTCAACAATGTGAATCCGTGTCAAAGATTCCAGGGCGATAAAGGCCGGAAAGCACAGGAAATGAACCCTATTGAGCAGTGGTGACACTTTCTAGTTTCGCCCGCTCACCTCTACGCCGCCCCGCTCTCAGGATCCTTCTCATCCAAATGAAAACATTCCCTTTCATCCGCCTCTTTTCTTCTCACCTCCTTTTCCCCCACCCGTCCTAATCTTGTAAGCCATTATTTTTCTATTTCCCCTCTCTGTCACTTTGCATTATTTTTGCTGCTGTAATTCCCATTTGTTCCTTCTGGAATCTTCCTGTCCTGGCTTTGTCCCGGCATCTAATCCGGACTTTTTGGCTGTCGTCAGCCCCCCTGACCCGTTCCCCATTCTCAGCGGGACCTCTGATGGAATAGCCATGCATGACGCCCCTGCTATAGCAACCACACCTCCGCAGGAAGGCGACGGCTAACTTTTCGGATGGGCAGAGAAAGCCTTTCACAAGCTGGCAGCAGAAGTAAATCCTTCTTGGAGGAACAAGGGGAATTAGCAGGGAGCAGTGGAGTAGGGATTTAACCCTACCCCTTTTTTTTCCTTTTGAAAGGCACAGTCACTTCAACTCCCACTGATCGCCACAATCAAACAGGGCAGAGGAGGGGGTAAAAGAAAAAGAGAGAGAGGGGGTGAAAGAGAGCAGCCCAGTGAATGACACAAGCACTGGATTGTGGAGGAGCCCCTAATCCCACTTTAATACCTTTCCAAGTTCAGCGCCGAAAGAATGCGCTTTAAAACAACACCGCAGTGTGAGCAGGCGAAGGCCAACCAGGTTGGGGGGTGGAGGGGTTTGCTTTCAATCCCCCGTAACATTACCTGATTAGCCTGGGCGAGCAACGGAGTATGGCTGCGGAGGGGAACACCAGACCGGACAGATAGGACGGACATACTAGGATGCTACGCGTCCTCTGGAGGGGATTTCTGTCCTGTGGTCTGAGATGAAAGCACAAGAGAGACTAGAGTGTAGAATACGCAGTTGAGACACATCTGGGCCCTTTTAAACGATCTGCCTCTACAAACTCAATAAAGAAAAGTACTACCATCGGACACAAAACACAAGATCGTGTTTGTCTGTAGGGCTACAGATCTCCCCTTTCCTACTCTAGGTCTTGAGGAGCAAAACGATTCTGAAGAGTCATTTACATCATGTATTAGCGGACACTACTGCTCAGTTCCAAAATCGAATTAGCTGCTTATTAAGACTGTTAAGATGCCTTCTAAAATACCTCAATAATAATCATTTTGTATAGCACCTTCTCACAAATCAAATCAATCAGGAGTCGAGTCACAATTGCAGAGCGCTAGCTGCTGCTTATGCAGAGCAAATCAGTTTTCATTCTATAGGAAGGCATGTTAGGCAATAGACGGCAAGGCGGCTGACTAGGTTGATAAACAAAGCTTATTGTGGATACTATGATGAGAATGAATGTGTGTATGATGAATCATTAAGGTGAAATTACAGTGCCAAGACTATGTCAAGTCTATTGAGTTATTCATTCAAATTACAACGAAAAAAGACTCAGACTAAACAGGATTGGGGAGGGGGAGACTTTAAAGTCCTTTAGACACCCAATTTGTTTGTCTTGAGGATGTCCGCTCCCCACCAAACACCTGAGCGCACAGATTAGCAGATAAGACCCTCACATTTGGATCAACAGGCACAATTCATGCAGCGCGGTGCCAATATTGATTCAGACCCTCCCAGACCAAGACCCCAAGTCAAATCAGAGATAATCCACACAGATGACTTTGGGAAAGATCATTATGTGCTTCCAGACTCTCATACTTCAGTGTAGTCGCTGGTTGATCATGGATTAAGACTGCATGTTCAGCCAGAAGAATGTCCACCATAGGAATCTCAGCGCAACAGGTGCTCTATCACCAGAAATCACAATGAAGTAAACTAAATGTATACAGTCAAACCA